>NW_027512527.1:0-302304 GCF_048772815.1 Callospermophilus lateralis | reverse complement strand
TTCCTCCAGGGGTGTCTTCGGGGCTCATGAAGATTCCCCCATCCATGAGAACTGCCTCTGGATACCTGGCCTCTGCTGATTAGACCAGGATGGACAGCTGACCCCAGCCAGGCCCATATGTCTCTGCCCCTGGAACTCTGTGCCTGGGAGGGCGACAGCCAGGCCATCCAACAGCAGGCAGCTGGATGCTTAGGCTGCAGACTCAGCAGAAGGGACCAAGTCACCCCAGGTGCAAGACAGACAGCTAGGAAGGAAGGGAGAGGCAAGGAAGCTAGGTCTGAACGCACCACCACCCTGGGGTCTCCTGCTTGGGGTGAGGTGACTCAAGGTGCACCCCAGGGACCCTGCACAACATAGGAGTTTTCAGTCTAGGTGTCCGTGTGGTGCTGGGTCAACACCGCAGGGCTGGTATTCAGAATGTTCTTAATAATTTAAGCAAGATATTAACAAGACTGTATGATTTGAGTTTATGAAAGTACAGGTACAACAGCATCCATGACCCTAGAAATTTTGCCCCTATAGGAATGTAACAGTGGTCCACGGTATGCTTTGAATATAACCCTTACTGCTGTGCTCTCCCTGTGCCTCTCTAATAATCTCAGGAGAAACAGGATTACCTTTCTTCCCCAACCTAGAAAAAATTATCTGTCCCTGAGTACACAGCCACCATAAGGAACAAGTTATCCAGACTTTGGGGATGGTACCAGAAGATCTCAGAAATGACTATCTCCCAAATTAACAAGTGAATTACAGCTCCAACACAGAACAGCTGGAATGTAGCCTTTGAACCACCTCTTTAATTCTCCCCCTCCGGTTCAAGATAATGGGCAGAATTACAGCTTCTGGGAGAGGAGTCCCCAGAAACAAATCAATAAACCTTCATTTTCCTTTTTCTAAAAACTATGTCATCATTATTGAATTGGCATCAGGAACAAGGAGCAAGATTTCAGCAACAGGCACATTATAAGAAAATGTGTATTGCTGGGGCATCCGTTGCTTCTTGAAAATGGCAAGGTAGAGAAAAGTGTATTGTATTCTATATTTGTAAAAGGACATGTAAAAGCCAGGCATTCCTGCAGCCCAGCTACTTTGGTGACTGAGGCAGGAGGGTGGCTCCATTCTAGGGGTAACAACCCTGTCTCAAAAAAAAGGACATGAAAAGATTGCAAATATGATCCAGGCATGGTGGCACACACCTGTAATCTCAGAAGCTCCAGAGCCTGCAGGAGGATCACAAGTATAAAGCCAGCCTCAGCAACAGAGAGGTGCTAAGCAACTCAGTGAGACCCTGTCTCTAAATAAAAAGTACAAAATAGGGCTGAGGATGTGGCTCAGTGCCCCTGAGAGAAATCCCCTGTACCAAAAAAAAAAAAGGGGGGGGGATAGTATTCTACCATAGGGTTTCTTGTCATTGAAGGAATTAAAATATGCTCTTCTGTCTGTCAGGTACTTAGGCCAAAGTAACTCCATTTTGAAAATCAGCACCTGCCACCCATGCAGGCATGACCTTCCCGTTAAGGCCCACCCTGAAAGAGTCCCTAACTACCAAAACCACAGCAAAGATGCCACATAATAATCACAGGACGAGATAGGTTATTTTTAAACTACTCTTTTATACTTGACTATGTAGTTGAGAAGTTTTTTCTGGCAGGCTGCTGCACCTTGCAGAAGGGTGGCCTAGCAGATATTCCCTGTCAACAAACCTTTGCTTGAACTCAGAGATGTGTCCTTCGTGGATATTTGTGCCAGCTACCCTAACACTGGCATGTTGACCATTTGAATTAAAGGCTCTTGAAAAATGACAAAATCCAAATGCATTGTAGCTCAGTCTGTTTCTGTTTTTTTTTTTCACCTGTGATTTCCCAGCCACGGAGGCTCTGGAAAATAGGAGGAAGTAAACAGGAGGACATGATAGACACTGAAGGTAGACACAAACAGAAAAGTGCCCACTCCCAAGGTAACTCAAGGCCTGTGCCACTTGGTTCAAACCAGGATGAGAGTTCTTCCTTTCCATTGCTGTGTGTTCAAGCCCAAATGCTGAACTCTAATGATCTAGAAATCACTTTTCTTAGAAAAAGTGGCTTGTTATTTTTAAATGCTGAATATGAAGAGAAGACCTGTAACACTGAAAAAGTTCTTCTTGTCCAGAGCCGTTCCTGATGGGGCTGCTAGCAAAGACCCATGCTCCCACAAGTGCTGTTGGTGGTAGCAGAGCTGCCTTGCCTCTGCCATGTCCTGTCCCTGTGTAAAGAACCTGGCCCTGAAGCCACATTCCCACTGTGCTTCCGTGTTCCTCCCGGGTCACTGCCTTGGCGGTGGGTGCTGGTGGGTGAGGGAGCTGTGAACCTGCAAGGCACTTGCAAGGCTTCTCCTGTGCACAGGTCTTATCCAGAATGCTTGGGGCCAGGGAGTTTCATATTTTAGGCTTTTTCAGTTTGGGGACATGTGAATACACACCACAAGATCTCCTGGGGAAAGGAGATCACAGTTCATCCTATCCCTACACACCTGCACACAGCCCCAAAGCGAAGCTGTGTAGTACTTGGGGAGCTTCTGTTTGGCCACGGCGGAGCCCCTGGCCCAGAGTGGGGTCTTGTCATGCTGATGCTCAACAGTCTCACATTCTTATGCATTTTGGGTTCTGGATTTTTGTACTGGGGTGTCTGAGCCTGGGCTAGCTGTGGCTTTTGCTGGTGTTGTTTCTCTTGATCCACAGTCTTGGAATGTCTGTCTCCTGCCGGTGTAAGAGGGTTAACGTGGTGGGCAGACATTGGCTTCTCTGTCTTTGGATGTTGAGAACAGATGTTTGACTTTCAGAGGAGTTGAGAGGAAGATTGGTTATCAGCTACACCTGGTGACAAACACCATTGCAAGTTTTCTTTGGTTGTTAAAATATACTAAGTTAGCGGGGCACCATGGCCCACGTCTGTGATCCCAGCAGTTCCAGAGTGTGAGGCAGGTGGATCGTGAGTTCAAAGCCAGCCTCAGCAATTCAGCAAGTCCCTGTCTCAAAAAATAAAAAGGGCTGGGGATGTGGCTTAGTGGTTGAGTGCCCCTAGGTTCAGTCCCTTCTACCCTGTCCCCCAAATAAATGTACTAATTCTCAACAAATACATGTATTTATACACAATCACACCAAACACAGCTTGCCCCTTTGTGCTTCCCATGAGAAAACTCAGGTCCACAGGGGCCAGAGGCCTTAATTCCATCCTGTGACCAGTTAAAATTTTGAATGGTCTCTGAGATTGTTTGTGCAGTAATATTTGATATGTGTTTGCTTTCCTAGCTGTCTTTGACAAATCAGAATTTTAGGCCATGGGTAGCAGTTCTAAGTGTAAGATTAATTGGGGGGGGGGCAGTTAGGAATGATCTTTGAATAGCCCCCAATTTTATTTTGAGTTATTATCACTTTGAAAATTTGTAGAAGTTTAAAAGTGTAAATGCATGGAATGTTTATTGATCAGTGACTTTGATCCCATTTGGCTTCTGGTATTCCTGGGTCAGGCCACAGTGGGGAGCTTCCCTTGGAGTCTCCTCTGGTAGGCCTATAGCTGGGATCTTCTGAAGTAGAAGGATGGACTCAAGTTGAGGGGGGTTTTTCCTGTGCGTCTGTGTCATGACTGTGCTTGTGGACGTACTTTACAAACAACGCAAGTGTCTGTTACTAGAAAAGTGACAGTAGTGATGGTGCCAAGCTTTTGCCGGTTTGTTGAATACTCTGTATCAGATCAGTGCACTTCAGATGGCAATGCAGATTCTATAAGCTAACTCTGGCAACATGGTATTGTGAAGGGGTGACTCAGGTCTGTTTCTCTGAACAGGGAAAACTATCAGTGAGGTCTTGGCTCTGCCTGGGAGAGGCTGGGTGGTGGCAGAAGTGGGCCTCGGTTTTCTACCCTGGGAGTTGGAGGTGGGGAATGGCATCTCTCTGTGCTGCAGGCCTCACCCTGACCCAGTGCCAGCCTGCCTGCCTGCCTGCAGCTCAGGAGCTTCATGAGCTGTGCCCCCCACTCCATCTGAGAGGTCGAACCCAGGGCCAAGTCTGCGCTGAGCCGTGCTTACAGGGAGGGCTGCTCCCCCAGCACAGGACTCTTGCTCTGCAGGAGCTGCTCCCCCAGGTTTCTGCTTCGCAGGGCCAAAAACTAGGGCACATTTTTATTTCTCAGCAAAGAATTATATGAATTCTACGTATTTTTTTTTTATGTTTCATAGAATTCAATTTGCCACAGTTTCTCTCTGAACCATTATTTCATCAAAGACCCGCTTTCCCAGGAAGAACCACGCAAAGGCTCCTTCTGGAGGATAGACCCAGCCTCTGAGAGCAAACTGATAGAGCAGGCTTTTAGGAAAAGACAGCCTAGGGGTGTGCCTTGCTTTAGAACCCCTCTGGGACCACTCTCGTCTAGGTAAGGAAAAGGCACCTCAGACCTCACCTGTGGTCCTAAACTCCTTCAGTGGACTGGGAACGTCCTCTTCTGAACACGAAGGAACTTCCAGGTGCATTTTGATTGAATGCTGGGATGGGGATTTGGAAAAGTGTTGGATGCTCTGCCCTGCCGTTCCTCAGGCTCCTGCACCTCAGCAACGAGGCAGCCGGCTTGTGAGGCCTTGCTTTCCTTTGGCATGTGGACGGTTCTCTAAAACTACCCTTTAGCTGCTTAAACTCAAGATTGTTTATTTGCCTGATTTTAAACCACCGATTTTTAGCTTCATTAATAATCTTGTTTTTAAGCCCCCCCCACCAAGAAAAACACACATGAAGTGTAAGTCTTAAAGCCCCCAGCTTGCCCACTGTCTGACTGCACAGGAGCTGCTTCAGAGGCAGCAGCCCCAGGCCCAGGGTGATGCTGCCCCAGGTGCCTGAGCCTCCCTGAGCACACAGCTCAGCTCACCAGAGTCAGACTCATGGAACTGCAGTTAGTGGGCAGAAGACAAAGGATACTGTTTTGCAAAGTGAACTCATTAAGAAAACAGTCCCTTTCCATGAGGGATCACTGTAAAGGATGCTATCTTGTTTTGGTGACTCAGGAGTGCCCCAGCCTCTCCCAACCATGCAGGATTGCTATCTGCTCACTCAAGTGGTGCCCAGACCCCTGAGAGCCTGTCACGTGAAGGTTCACCAGCCCCCCTGGAGCTTGAGCTCAGCACCTCAGCCCAAACTCGCCGTCATCCAGGAGGCCCAGTTTGCCCAGAGCGCACCAGGTGAGTGCACTTCGGGGGAAGGGTAGTCAAATGCCCAGGCCAGCAGAGAGGATGCTGCCAAACTCACCATTGAGGCCACTCTGCCTCATGCTTTCTGCTAGGTACCTGAGTGTTAGGTTGTAGGCTTTGAAAATTCTAATAACAGTGGGAGTGTTTAAGAAAGCCAGCAGAGGTTCTTTAAATGGTACTGTATATAGGTTCATGAACTAATTTAGAATTCACCTGTTTCTCAGAGAGTTGCTTTGTCATTCAGAACTCCATAAAATGATTCCACCCCCACCAAAAGCGCCATGTAGGTTGAACATACTAGAGGCTGATTGGAATCTGAAACATGTCCACTTAGTAGGTGAGCACAGCTTTAGTACAGGGATAAAAAGTAGTGGATTTAACTTAAGAGATTTGAGAGCAAATATGTGTAATAAACTGATTTAGAAAGTAAAAATGATATAGTCTATATTTGGTAAACTTAGAATCACTTTTCTTCCTTAATGAAAATGTTTTTAGAAACATCAAAGAACTTCTTAAAATATGTCTAGTTGTGTCATTAAAATGCCCAAGTGCGTTTCTGTCCCTGTTGCTTTGCTCTTCTTCAGTTAGAACTAAAAATGGTGTTAGACTAACTTGTCCTCACTCCCACCAGGGTGAAGATTTGCTGAAGTGGCAGGCGGTATTCGAGGAAGTCCCTGAGTTACTAACTGAGGCAGAGAAGAAAGAGTGGGTGGACAAACTAAGTGAGGCTTTGCTCAGCTCCGATGCCTTCTTCCCTTTCAGGGATAATGTTGACAGAGCTAAAAGGGTAAGTAGGAATTGTGCATTTGCATAGGATTGAGCATCATGTAGATATGATTTCCAAAGTCGTGCTTCTGATTTTTAAATTTCTTGGAGTTACATATCCAAGCTGTGGCTATATGATATAAACCAGTACTACCTAGAGGATTATTTGACTTCTTCATTTGGTGTGTGGATCATCCAAATGCTGTTCTTTGGCCTGTATGAATGAGGTTTCATTGGCTTACGCTCTGTGGAGGGGGATTTTGATTTTTGCATAAACTGGTTTTGAAAATCAATACCAATTTTATCTTCAGAGTGGTGTGGCATACATTGCAGCCCCTTCTGGTTCCGCTGCTGACAAGGTTGTGATTGAGGCTTGCGATGAACTGGGAATCCTCTTGGCTCATACGGATCTTCGACTTTTCCATCACTGATTGTGTCACACCTCGGTGGTGTGCTCGTGTGTAAGGGAATAATTTTCAAAGTGTGAAACTTTGAAAATACCTTTTTAGAAAATAAAACATTTTAATGATTAGATCTGTGGTTTTAGAGGGTTGGGTTTTATTTACCTGAAATCTACTCTAACACTGGCACTTTACGCATGGGGGTTTTTGTGCAGAGCACAGGAGCATCCCTACCTGTTGGAGCTTGGCTCATCCACAGCGTTCCCTAAATGAAACAAATCTGCCAGTGAGCCACAGAGGCTGAGCATGTGAGCAGATGACACCATCCTTGCTCCTCAAGCTACCCTGGGGGGTTCCTCTCAGGCACAGGTTTTTTGTTGTTGTTGTTGTTTTAGTGTTTATTTTTTAGTTGTAGTCAGAGACAGTACCTTTATTTTTTTATTATGTGGTGCTGAGGATGGAACCCAGGGCCTCACACATACTAGATGAGCATTCTCCCGCTGAGCCACAACCCCAGTCCTCAGACATGGGTTTTTATCATATCACATCCTAGGAATTGTGCAAAAATCAAATGAGATAATTTAACAAGACCTTACAAAGTCAAATGTTCAAAGTACTAGGATGAATCATATGGAATTGATGAAATTTCATTTGCAAAAATACTGGTTTCATATACTATAACCAAACTAAAAAATATTTAATTCAAGATAATTGTGTAAATAACCGATCATATATTCAAAAATATTTACATTTTACTTTCCAGGTACTAACATATTCTAAGGGTCAATTTATATGATTATTATATAGTAAAATTGAAAGCAGACTTAAGATACCCTAGAGATAAGAGTGCAGAAATATACACTAGGTCCATTTTTGCCTGGATAACTGTACTCCCACCTGTCCTTGACCCTTGTCCCCCCATCCATGCCAATTTGCACAAATGCCTTTTATCCAATATGAGAGTTTTGATCTTTTATCATGGCCCAGTTACATTTATTGTTGCTACCAATATGTCTGACCTGTGAATTTATTTCTGCTATTACAGTTGTTTTTTCTATTTAATGTGTTCTGTCTTTGCTGAAATTCATTTGGACCTATGAAGATGTTGTGATTTATTACAGAGAATTTCCAAGATAAAAGAGCTGATATTATCACCACTTCTTCAAAGTAGTTATTTCTGCTTCTTTTCCCTTCCCCAAGCACCTTTTTGGTGTCCTCTGGACTGAGATTTCCTGCCCCAGTGAGCACTCAGGGATGCAAGGCATGAGAGCAAACCCTGGGTTGAGTCTTTGGTCAATCCTGGACTGCAATTTGGAGGTGCTCTTCTTCTGTCCTCCTCAAAATAAAGACTCAGTCTTGTCATTAATGTTGACATTTACAGTTTACAATGTACTCCTTACAACATCCGTCCTGTTTAATACTCAGAAAATCCTTGGGAAGTAGTACTTATTACCTTTTCAATTTCACAAAAGAAGATTGAAAGTGAGTTGTTAAATGGCTTTCCCAAGATCAAATAGCTAGGTGATGACCAAGGCTGGGGAATGAGCTAAAGAAAGTGTAGTTCCTGAATCCTCCTCAGTCCTTAGAATTATGGAAGTAAAGCTATCAGGAAATGCTGACCCAATTAAATTATATATTTCCACTTAAGGGCAATTCAATCAGATGAGTGTTGTTAATTCTTATTCCTTCCTTCACCCCACTATCCAGTTTACCCTCACTCAGGAACTGGCTTCATATGTCACTCACATGTGGAAGCCAGAATCCAGTAAGTGACCCAAAATACCTCCCTTTTTCTCACCCACTATATCTAGCTAGTTACCAAATCTCCTTGACTTACCCTCCTGAATCTCTCTTAAATCTATGTACCCCTTGCCACGCACAGTGGTACATGCCTGTTATCCCAGATTCTCAGGAGGATGAGGCACAAGGATGATTAATTCAAAGCCAGCCTCTAGCAATTTAGTGAGGTGTCCTGTCTCTAAATAAAATATAAGAAAGGGCTAGAGATATGGCTCAGTTGTTAAGTGCTTCTGGGTTCAACTCCCAGTACCATCCCCTCTCTCCATTCATCAACCTGGTCCTACCCACCACTGCCTCACATCTCTGGCCTTCAGTGGCTCCTGACTAGGTATCCCATAGTCAACCTTGCTTTTTCCACATTTTTGATTCAGCAGCAGCCATAATGATCTTAATTAAATCAAAATCTGACCACCGAATTTCTCTCAAAACCTTCCTTGACTTGCCATTGCACAAGGAATAAAGTCCAAAATCTTTCACTGCTGCTTGGAAGGCTAGGGGGCGGGGTCCAGATCCCTCTAGCCACCCTCCAGCTTTATATCAAGGTGCTGGCTTTCTTCCCTCACCTCATGATGACTGTGTCTCATGCCTCAGGATTCCTGCTCCCTCTCACCTATGCTATCTCACAAGCTCAGCTCTTCCCCACCTGTCTCCTCCACCCTCCTCCTCTATATCCAGGCAGCTCTGTATCCTTACTCTTTCCACCAGGAAGACACTTTCTGACTACCAGCATCCACCAGTAAATGGACATCATATAAAAATGCTGCTAGTGCCATTCCCCCAGTTTCAGAAATAAATTAGGCCCAGGGTGGGCAATGGCATGCTCAGAGCCATAGAGCAAGGAGGTAACATCACACACTGGCCTATTTGGGCTCTGCCTTCCCACTGCCATGTAACCTCATAGTTAGCCTCTCATTTCTTTGTAGTAAGATAAATGAAATAAACATACCCCAAACCACTGAATTACTCAAATGAGGCTTGAGGCCAAGTATTGTTTCCATAGTATGTACTCTGGTGTACATATAGGATTTATTGAAAATCCCAGCTCCAAAGGCAGAGACTGGGCTGGCAGGCTGTTCCAGCCAGCTTTGTTGCTCCATGAATGGTAACCCCCACTGTGACTAAGGTGACATTCCTCCATGTGACTTCCAGGGACAGACCCCTTCAAGATGATACAGAAAGACCCTTTGAAAAGGTCAGGTGGAACAGAAAGTATACTGAATTAAAATCCATGAAGCCCAAATCATTACATCTTACATAACAATAAGAGGCAAGCAATTTTTGTGAGCACTTACTCTGTGGTGTTGCTAAGTGCCTTGTGTCCTCTCTTTCATTGAGTCCTCCCAGTTACCCAGATGGTTGGTTACTACTAATGGCCCCATTTTACAGACAAGGAAACTGATGAATGGAGCAAACAAATAATTCACCCCCAAAGACACTGAACCAGAAAGGACCTTAAGAAAGTTTCTGGTGGCTGGACAGTGGCCTGAGAAGGTTCATGGGTTCTAGACATTCACAAACTGGGAAACTTGGGTTTCCTATAGCAGCTTGATTGATTGATTTGTACAATGGACACTGCCAAACCCAATCCTGGTCAGGATGATATTGAAATGGATTGTAAATAAGTATGTTCTTCTGGTGGAAAAAGAAAAGAGACAGAGTATTGTGGAAATGTTATTAAGAAATGGTGACTGCTAAGAATTCATAGATCAAATTGTGTACTATGTGTCTTTGTGTGTGTGTGTGTGTGTGTGTGTGTGTGTGTTGTGCACCTGCACACATGCTGAATATCTCTTACTCTCACTACTCTAGCATCATTCCAATTCCTCACAGGATCATCTTACTTTCTTAATGCTAAGGCCTGAGAGATCAACAGCCCCTCTGTTTCCTAAGCACCAGCCCAGTCTTATTCTAGAAGTTTGGGGGAGAGAGAGAGAGAGAGAGAGAGAGAGAGAGAGAGAGAGAGAGAGAGAACAAACCCAGAGTAGCTCTAAAATGCTGAGCATGGCTGGGTGCAGGGTGGGGTATGTGGTTGCATTATATCTGTTTTCTTCATAAGGAAAGAACACAAAAGGCCAAATCCAATCTCTGTTCTCTGTCGAAATCTGACCTAATTCCGCAAGTGAAATAAATATATTTAGGTGTCTTGTTGCTGCCACCCACCCCCCAAAAAAACCTTACCTTCAAGTTTCTTTTTTCCTTAAAGAATAAAGCCCAGAATTGAATATGGACACCTGAGCATTCTGGAGTTCCCAGCTGTAGAGACAGCTGTTTCAACTAAGCAGCAAGCATCCTGCCTGGATTTGGTTCCCAGAAAAATAAAACAGGCTTCTGGAGAACTCAAGAAGTGAGAGAGGGTGAGGGACCCTCCTGATGAGGAAGTTCACAGAGGGCACAGAGACTCTGGTGGTCTTTCCTGAAAACCACAACTTCTGGCAGCAAGAGGCTGAAAGACACTCAACTGGTTAACAGGCCACACACAGCAAATAAATGACACAGCATGAGGACAATGCATGAACATAGAGAAGCACATGCAGAGTGACACCAGATGGAGGAGGCAGCCTGGGTCGGGCTGGGTATTCATTACTTCTCACTCATACTGGGGTTATCAGATATGCTAGTACCTCAAGGGGCCCCATTGGAGGGCATCTCCTTTGAGTGTTGAGGGTCTCTGAATCCACCTCCTGCTCTCAGAAGCTATAAAAGATCATTACCTTAGCCCTGGTGTGACCCTGGGAAGTCATTAAAAGGGAACCAAGGGAGTGTCAGTTTGTTAGATGTGGCAGATGGGAGCTCCCTCTATACTAAATTGTGGTGAGGAAACTGGCAGAAAGAAGTGCTGACATGGAAATGGAGATGGAACTTGAAAAGAGAGTAAAGAGATGAAAAAAGTTCTCTGATTCCCCCACACTTCCCTTTACCACCTTCCACCCACAGATCACCTGCCCCAGCCCAGACCTGTCAGAAACACTATTTTGAGCTTTTTCCACCACTGTGACAAAAAGACCTGGCAAGAGCAACTTTAGAGGAGGAAAAGTTTATTTGGTATTCAGGGTTTCATAGTTTCAGTCCATAGATGGCCAATTCCATTATTCTGGGCCCAAAATTGGGCAAAACATCATGGTGGAAGGATTGCCAGAGGAAAAACAGCTCAGGACATGGCACTAGGAAGCAAAGACAGCTAAAATGACCAAGAACAAAATATAAACCCCAAAAGCATGCTACCCATGACTCACCTTCTCTAACTAAACCCTTCCTATCTACAGTTACCTCCCAGTTAATACCCAGCAGAGGATTAAGGCACCAATTTGGTTAAGGATTTCATAACCCAATCAGTACACTTCTGAATCTTCTTGCATTGTCTCACGCATGAGGTTTTGGGGGACACCTCAACTCTAAACCATAACACACATGGACACAGTTACCCACAGACACATCCCACTGTGTACACAATTGCATATGCCTCAACTGAACCACAGCATCTCCAGCCCTTGGTACCCTAGCCACACCTGAGATTGCTGAGCAAGGGGAATCCATAACTTGGAAATTTCCAGTGTTTTAAAGAGAAAAAGTGGGACCTGAGAATAATTAGAGGCTAAATCTAAAATGATTAACATGCAAGTTTCAAAACTTAGACTCCAGAGTGGGGCTGATCCAATTTCAAATCCTCCCTCCACCACTCTTGCCTGAGTAGTCTTGAACAAAGATCTGAATTTCTCTCTGGCTTTGGTTTACCTGTCTATTGAGGAGTTTTTATGAGGATCAAAAGAGAAAAATATGCATGTTAAGAGCATAAATGCAATAAGTATTGTCATATTTACTCTTTGGGGCTTTTCTTCTTCAATCAGCAAGCATTCATTGATCAAAGACCATTCTTATGTTTTTCCATCTGGATTTCAAAGGCCATACTTATGTTTTTTTTTCATCCGAGTTTCAGATGGTCTGTGGGGCACAAACACCTTCCAAAGTTTTGAGTGGACCTGTGTCTTGGTGTTAATCATATTTTTAATATGGCCAAGTCTATATTTTTTAACTTGAAACAAACTAATAATTATAAAAATGGTCATACATGTTGGTTGGCATCTGTTCTTCCTGGATCCATGGAAAGGTGGCCTTCTTCTTCTGGCGGGCTTGTGGTAGGAGTTTGTGGAATGGCTGGAATGAGGAGTTCAAGGAGCCATGCCAACTGAGGTCCTGAGCTGTGCATGGAAAGTTTTCAAAACATACACACCTGAAAGCCAGATGACAAGTTGAAATGACAGCTTCTGTGGTGGGACAAAGATAAGAAAGATCCTGTGATTCTTCACATTTGCTTTCTGATTGTTCCTGATTTCCCCAAGGAGACCCTTGGATTGCTTAGAATGTCTATTTTTAGGTGAAACTGGAAAGCTTAAAGCTAACCAGGGAGCTGTCCCCTTGAGGACGAAGGCTGCATTTCTAGGTTGACTTCAAAGCTCCAAGTGTCTTGAGCTAGATTTGACAATTTATCTGCATTTCCACTTTCATTTAGAAGATAGTGTGGGATGGTCCCCTTCAATCTTTTATCTTTCTCTTCTGCATTCTGTGCCCTTGTTTCTTCTCTTCAGCTCTGAAAATCCCAGATCCTGTCTGCTGGTGGTCAAGATGCCCAGAAAAGAGCCCACATTGATTACACATCATCTCTAGACACATGTCCCAGACTCTTCTCCCTGGCCTGCCTGACCTGTGGCTCAGGGACATGTCCCACTGCTCTTCTGATGTCTGCTATCAGCTCTTGCTTACTCAGAGAACAAATAGGGAGACAGACACATGAAATCATTCCACTGATGGCCACATGGCAATGAAAAGGTGAGGCAGACTTGACCTCAGACACAGTAATAGCTGAAACCTCTCTATTCAGGTCTTTCCAGCTCCTCTCTCAGTAAAGCTGAATTCTGGCCCCTCCTTGGCTCAATAAGTTTTGAGATCTTCAGGAAGGACCTTTGAATGCTAGACACATTGGAAGATTGTATGTTCAGGGTTCAGTAGGTCCACCGTAATGTCAGCTCTGTTCACGTTTTCAAACATAAAGCTAGGAGTCTGGGGCTTCTGATGAATGAGCAGGTCTTCAAGTCACCTGTTATCATTTTGGACCTGATTCAAGGGGGAACTGAAGAATAGAGACATAATTCTCTAGGTCAATGGATGGTCCTTGGTGGACCTAAGCTATGACAGTTCCCTGAAAGTGTTCAGGGGAATTGCCTATTCCGAGAGGTCCTAAGAGGCTTTCCATGTACCTGAATACCATTTTCACTGGAGATGCAACCCCCAAGACTATCCAGATGACAACCCCTGGGTATTCCCACCAAAGCTGTTGATCTGTCCTAGCAGTCAACACTCAGCAAAGAGCAGCTGCTGGCAGTGGGTGAGGCTACAGGTCCCAGGTTTGTGCCTTAACATGCCCAAGATAATGGGCAGGAAGCTAACTCTGTATCCCAAGCCTATGGCCTGGCCCCCATGCCCCCAAGCTGAGACCCTGCCATGAAAAGTAGAAAGTTTGGCACTCAGGATAGCCAGAATCAAAATGAACTGCTCAGAGAGATAGAACCCATGCTGAACTTTCTTATCAGCAGAAGCAAATGGGTCAAAAAAAAGGCACCTGCCAAGGTGGAGACAAAAGACACAGGAATCCACGTAGACAGTTAAGCCCCCAGGTGCACATGAGTATGTTTGCATGTATTTGTGTGTGTGCACTCCCTGAGACTCACCATTGCAACTGAGAACCAGCCTGAGCTATCCCACACACCTAAATATACACTCCCATGTGACAACCCTTCAACCCTGAAAAGGATAATTTTAAAATGTGCATGGACCTAGGCTGTATCTCTCTCCACAAGACCCAAGCCCATCAATTATCACTGCATGGTAACCCCTGTTTTCCCACTTCAATCCCATGTAATCCTCGAGGACCCCTGTAAGGTGGTATTTTTTTGTGTTCCACACTTCACATGTGCCAAGACTAAGGCTAGAGGAGAACCACCCTTCCTGAGTTCATCCAGCAAGTTAAAGGTACATGTGCATCTTGCATTCAGGCCTGTGGCCCATGCCAAGGCCAAGGGAAGAGAGAAATGGTCTGAGCCCTTGACCAAGCTTGACTGCCTTTGACCTTGACCCAGCCAAAGACCAGGAAGAATTGTAGGAGGAGAGAGGAGTCAAATGAAAGAACTGATCCAAATTCCCACAAGCTGCTGTCTTGATTAGATTAAGTGAGAGTTGAGGTGAGAACTTAAAGGACAGGGACCAGCACCTCTGTGTTGACCATACTGGCACTTTCTGGTTCTCTTGAGGGGAGAGTTATCAACATAATGGGAGAAGCTGTCCTCTTCTCCAGGAGAAATCAGCTGGATGAGGTGGTTCTAGAAGGGTCAGAAGATGATGAATAGAAGTTTCTGTCTGTTCTTCTATTCTTAGAGTATGTCAGCCACTAGCCCTACAGACACTATGCTGCCATACTTTCCATCTGTATTATCTTCTGTTTGCTCTCTGCAGATGTTTTCTGCTCAATGCTACTGATGATCCTCCAGAAGGAATGGCATGTTCAATAGCATACTTGTAAGCCACAGAGAGAAAATATTGTTCTTCATTGGACAGTGGCTCATTGAGCTCTGTCTCATTCTTTGTGGCCAGGGCAACATCTTTGGAGGGCTCCCCCTGATCAGCCAGTTGGGCTCTCTGCACCAGTTGCTCAGAGTCCTCCATCTTCACTGTATGGTTCCAACTGGAGGAAAAATACCAAGGTGTTCTGCATGTTTTGTAGGGAGGCTATGGTGTTTCTGGAGCCCAGGTGCAGAGGGACCTACCCACAAAGCAAGCAACTGAGACAGTGGTGGCAGGGGTATGGGGCCCTTTATTTTAGCAACATCTTTCATGTCATAGGAAACATTCAACCCTTTTGTTCTGTTCCTGGCTTATTTCTTAGAATGCTCTTCCAGGGTGGTTCTCATTGTACTGGATTGGAAAGGGTGGGGGTAGGCAATGTAGCCAACAATATCATGAAGGTGCAGGCCAGGGTCAAGGGAGTAAGGGCATACTGACCTGTCACTGCTGCCATGCCTCCTGCAGGGAAAATGGAAATAAGGGCAAAGCTAAAGTTTCAGACTCAAGTGCTATCCGATAATGTGTGTATATTTGTAAACTACCATTAGCATAAATTTGGAACAATAACATTGGTGCTTTCTCCAAACTCTTATTAAATGTGGACCAATATTGTTGACCAAGAGGTATATATCACTAGCTAAGCACACTTAAGTGGCAAGATGCTGTGGTGTTTTCAGAGCTGCATGTAGCTATTTGGATTCAGAACATACTGAACCCTGCAAGAGAAAATAGACTCAGCTTCTGCACTCTGCTGGAATACCAGTGGGCAGAGCCTGGTGTTAAGAGCTGCTTGACTGCAGAGGCCTTCTGCTTACATGGACCTCAACAACCAGTAAAAGTGGGAAACTCTCCTGACCCTGTGAGTACCTTTTAGTGATATATGGGCACTTTTCATATGTATCAATATAAAAGAGATTTGTTGATATGGGAGGTTAAATAAGTTTTAAAAGTGATGCCAGAATCCACTTATTATTAAATACCAAATAATCTTATAGTAGAATTTAGGATAGGTTGCATGCTTGAAACTAGAATATGGATCCCTTGGTTTGGTATTTTCTTTTCTCTGAAAAAAAAAACATATTTGAAAGGGCCACATCATTAACACAATCTAAGAAAGCTAAGAAATTCAGAATTTAGACATTTATCTCACTCTTAGAACAAAGTATTGATCAATAAGGGGGAGAGTTTGCTGTAGTACCTATTATGGGTTTGGGGGAGGAAATACTTTGGAGTCAGATTTGGTTTTGAAGTAGGGAGATAACCCAGAGGAAATTGCAGTTACCCAAAGAAGAATATGGGTACAAATACTAAAACAAAAATAGTTGATATATGTTCTAGAAATCTTATTTCTGTAACTGGCTAGTAGACTGGTTGAGCATATGGACACAAAGGATGAATTAGGAATAATTGAATTTATTAATCAATTGAGTAAGATTTCAGAGAAGCAGTTTGGTAATTACTTCAGAGAAAACTTTGAGATTTTTATTTTGATGTTTCTTGTTTGAGGGGACTAAATAGGCAGTCTAATGTTTGTGAAAAAAAATCAAGTAGTGTTGGATCAAATGGCATAAATGTTGAAGAATCAGCAGTGAAATGACATGGAAAGTTAAATAAATTTAAAGATTGGTTAACAAAATAGCATGAAAAAAGAAAGTGACACAGACTGGAACCTAGCCTCATGTAGGTCAAGTGTTGGCTATAGGAAGAAACAGTAAGAGATAAGTGGAAAATAAGTTTGAAGAAAACAGAAAATTTTCATATCTGGACAGACAGCTAATGTTTCTAGGAGGATAAGATTGCCATTTAATTTTATACTTCTGAACAAACAGATGTTTCTATTTGATTTGGAAATAAGGGGATTATTTTTGATTCTGAAACAAGATAATAATGAAATAAGATAAGGATGAAATAAGATAATAAAGAAATAAATAATAATGGGTTCTTTGGCAACACTATCAGTTTTAATTCTTCTGAGTACTACCTGGGTTACGTAGCCTACAGACACCATTTATCTGTGGCTTATTTATTTCATTTGTTATAGGTTCCTTGAGTTGAAGGAAGTATTTTCACTCTGAAATGACAGAATATTTAATGCAATGTCTGTAAGTGTTGAGTTTCATGATACTTTAATTCTAAGAGAACCACCATGTGCACACCACCTATGTTGCTTCCACTTTAGAGAAACATTCTATGTGACTTCCGAATCAATAACTCTCCCTTGCCATGACCAGTGTAGCCAAACTAGAAAGTTCCTGTGACAGGCAATGGGAGATTGGAAGAATAAAGACTCACATACTCAGATTGTGAAAATAACAGCTGGGATTGTGTGGAGTGCTGCTCTTGGATAGAGAAGCAGATCTAAAGAATTATGCCAGCAATCTTTATTATATATATATATATATATCTCATTAATTAGATTAAAGACTACACAAGTATTATTCATTGTATTTATGAAAGTTTCAGAGTTAGAAACATTATGCAGCTTATACCTCAGTTACATTCTGCAGTTGAAATATGCAATGTTAGGAGCATTGTGTATCTCTCAAGAAAGTCCATTGTTTAAAGTTACTATTATGTGGGCAGGTTCAAGAGCAACAGAGGTGGTAGAAAATTATGGTTGTCTTTGCTTAAATAAATTTCTTCATTCCCAGGAGCTCTGTGACTGAGAGCAAGGTTGAGGCTGATAAGACTCTAGCACAGAGCCTCCATTTGAAGGGCATTACCATAGCAACTGGGCATCCTACACCTTTGTACAGAAACTTTCCATGCTTGCACCAAGCATGCCACAGCCAAAAAGTCATCAGGGACCCTCTTCTTAGACATTGATCTCTCAATCACTGTCACCATTCTCCACACTCCTCTTCCTAGGGAAATGTTTTTTTTTTTTTCTTTTGCTTTTGTCTGTGCTTCATGGTTGCCATTAAGTACTTTTCTCTGCTTCTCCACTTACTTGGAACTTATTCTCTTTATCTTTTCATTTCAAAATTATATTTCTGCTCTTTATGCAATTTTATTTTTTCAAACTTCCTTCCAGCATGTTGAAGCTGAGCCATTAAAAAATTATTAGTGGGAACAAAGGATTAACTAGCATACAAAGCTAGATGATGAATTAGACTGCATTTGTGAATAAGTGAATAAACTAATCAATGAAAATATGGGTGTGGGGGTTAACCTTCAGACTCCCAGAAAATGCTTAAAATCACTCACTTGTCCTTTTGATAATATTAATTCTGCATATCCAAGAGCAATGTAGATATTTCCATCTTCTAAGGTCTTCTTTGACTTCTTTTTTTGGGGTTCTGTAGTTTTGATTGTATAGATCTTTCACCTCTTTCATTAAGTTGATTCCCGAGTTTTTTTTTAGGTTATTGTAAATGTGGTAATTTTCCTCATTTCTTCTCAGAGTAAAAAAACACACACTACACAGATTTAATGCAATTCTGACCAAAATCTCAATGACATTTCTCATAGAAATAGAAAAAGCAATCATGAAATTCTTTGGAAAAATAAGAGACCCAGAATAGCTAAAGCAATCCTTATCAGGAAGAGTGAAGCAGGTATCATAACTATACCAGAACTTAAACTATACTACAGAGCAATAGTAACAAAAACACAAGGTATTGGCACCAAAACAGACTGGTAGATCAATGGTACAGAATAGAGGACACATAGACAAACCCACAAAATTACAATTATATTAGACAAAGGTGCCAAAACATGCACTGGTGAAAAGATAGTCTCTTTAACAAATAGGGCTGGGAAAACTGGAAATCCATATGCAACAAAATGAAAGTAAACTCTTATCTCTCACCATGCAGAAAACTCAAAGTGGATCAAAAACCTAGAAATGAAACAAGAGACTCTGCATCTAATAGAAGAAAAAGTAGGCCCTAAACTTATCATGTGGGATTATGCCCCAACTTTCCTTAATAAGACTCCTATAGAGCAAGAATTAAAAACAAGAATTGATAAATGGGATGGAATCAAACTAAAGAGATTCTTCGCACAAAAGAAACAATCTGTGAGGTGAACAGAGAGCCTAAATCCTGGGAGCAAATATTTTCCCCTAAAAGATCAGATCACTAGGGGCTGGGGATGTGGCTCAAGTGGTAGCGCGCTCGCCTGGCATGCATGCAGCCTGGGTTCGATTCTCAGCACCATGTACAGACAAAGATGTTGTGTCTGCCGATAACTGAAAAATAAATATTAAAAAATTCTCTCTCTCTCCTCTCTCACTCTCTCTTTAAAAAGAAAAGATCAGATCACTAATCTCTAGGGTATATAAAGAACTAGAAAAGCTAAGCACCAAAAAACAAATAACCCAATCAATAAATGGGCCAGAGACCTGAACAGACACTTCTCAAAAGAGGATATACAATCAATCAACAAATATATGAAAAAATGTTCATCATCTCTAGCAATTAAAGAAATGAAAATCAAAACTACTTTAAGCTACCATCTCACTCCAGTCACAATGGCAGCTATTTTGAAGACAAACAACAGTAAGTGTTGGCGAGTATGTGGGGAAAAATGTATACCCATACATTACTGGTGGGACTGCAAATTGGTGCAGCCAATATGGAAAGCAGTGTGGGGATTCCTTGGAAATCTGGGAATGGGACCACCATTTGACTGAGCTATCTCTCTCCTCGGTCTATACCCATAAGACTTAAAGACAGGATACCACAGGGACACAGCCACATCAATGTTTATAGAAGCACAATTCACAATAGCTAAACTCTGGAGTCAACCTATATGCCCTTCAGTAGATGAATGGATTAAAAATGTGGCACATATGCACAATGGAATTTTACTCAGCAATAAAAAAGAATAAAATCATGGCATTTTCAGGTAAATGGATGGTGCTGGAGAAGATAATGCTGTGTGAAGTTAACACATCCCAAAATACAAATGCTGAATGTTTTCTCTGATATAAGGAGGCTGAGTCATAGTGGAGTAGGGAGGGGGAGCATGGGAGAAATAGATGAACTCTAGACAGAACAGAGGGGTGGGAGGGAAAGGGAGGGGGCAGGGAGTTAGCAAGACTGGTGGAATGTGATAGACATTATTATCCAAAGTACATGTATGAAGACAAGAACTGGTGTCAACATATTTATATACAACCAGAGATATGAAAAATCTGCTGTATATGTGTAATGATAATTGCAATGCATTCTGATGTCATTTATTTTTTTTGAATCACTGTCCTTACTTTTGTACACAGGTGTAGGATCTATGTACTTATAGAATACCAAAGGTAAAAAAACTGCTATCAGTATCTGGGCACTCTTTCTCAGCTGCCTACACTGTAATGAGAAACAGGCAGTAGTGCTCCCAAAGACAGGTACCTAACCTTGCTGAAACTGTATATATTGCTTAGGTGACAAAAATAAATGCAATTAATTTTCTGTAATAGTTTTTTTCAGCTTGTCTTCTGTATGCTCAGTACCTTGAGGTTAATGTGAAGTGAAGAAGACCTTTTTTAACCATTAACAATTTATTTGTGTCCTATAGTCTCTTTTGGATATCTAGGTATCTTTTAAAGATATTGCCTTTTATATTTGCTGCATCTTCTCCTGCTGCTTAGAATGAAGTCTGGCTATTAATTGAGAGGCAGGAAATATCTTATATATGCTCATAGATATGAAGTAGATGGAAATCTTGGAACCAGGCCTAAGTATATTGAATGGAGTTCTTTGCTGCTATGGGTATCACATCTGTTCTGGTCACAGAACCACTCAAGTCATGCATGGTTTTTGGGAATGATATGCTTGGAGAAAGTGAATACTGGGCTTGAATCATTCCATCTGCCTGTTTATTCTACTTCTGGGCCTCTTGTAATGTACCTGCTTTCTAAGCACCTCCATTTGAGCTCAAGAGAAGTCACAAAAGTGTCTGGACCGCTCACATGCTACATACGAGAACATAGACATACAGAGCATAGCAGATGTGCATCCAGATGATCTTTCTAGTCCATCTTTGTCAGAACAGCATCATCTTCCAAGCAAACACTGCAGAATAGGAGCAGAAACTGTACTGGGGCTCCATTTCTCTGAAATTTTGCTAACACATCAATGTCAGAAGCCTTTTTTTAATCTTGCCTACATCCTTTCACAGTCTGTCAGCTTAGAAAGACTATTTTCTTTTCCTCTCTAAAAGTACCTTTCACAAATTTTATATTCCCATTTCCAAGGGACAAGAAGTGCCATGACTCAGCTGTAGATGGGAAGCAAGAAGAGAAAGCTGCTTTCATGTGATAGCACACAACAAAGGGATATTTACAAATTATTATATTTACAAAAATCATTAGATTTATACCCTATAATCAATATGATATAAAATCCAATGCTCTTTTTACTATTGGAATTCTAAAGTAGAATGTGCTATTTCATGAAGCAATATATATCCATTTAATAAATAAAAACTTTTGAAATAGCAAGCCAATAAAATACTGATGGCTTTGAATAAGGCAAAATACTCTTTTACTAAATGGAAGTAGCACAAAAATCAAATACTGAAAACAGACTTAAAAACTAATAACAGTATTTTTTAGCTTCTGAACAGTAGTGTTGCATGTCATCCCAGAGTGTCTTTTGCAGTAGAGCATCACTTGACTGTCATTCAGGCACTTCAAATGCACAACACACACACACACACACACACACACACACACACACACACTCAGAGAAACATAGTTCTAAGTAATCATTCTCTGTGACTTTAACACTTGACTTTTCTTAGAGCAGCCCCATTTTAGTCAGCTGAATAGAGGCTGCAAGTTTTATCTGAGTTCTATGTGTGGTAATCATTAAAAAAAGGTTTGTTGGGAAGTAGCTCTATATTAGAATGCTTGCTTAGCATACATGAAGTCCTGGGTTCAATTCCCAGCACTGCAAGGGAGAAAGAAAAGGTTGATCAAGTAACTTTTTGTACTGTTTATACATTTACTGAAGTAATTAACTACATACTGACCAAGAAAATAATCTTAAGGATTTATCTACTGACTATCCCTTAAGTTTGAGACTTGAAAAGAATAGGGAAAAAAAGAACTAGTACCTCCTAAGTCTTACATAATAGATGCAGTGCTGCTGCATCAATCAATAGACACTTAGGTTTTTTACATTTTTATCTGTCATGAATAGTGTTCCAATGGGACATGGGCCTACAAATGTCTCTTGGATATACTGATTTTATTTCCTTTGTATTTGAATTCAGTACTAGAAATGCTGGATCATATATAGGTTCATTTTTTAAAATATTTATTTTTAGTTGTAGTTGAATATAATACCTTTATTTTATTTATTTTTATATGGTGCTGAGGTTCACATTCAGGGCCTTACACATGCTAGGTGAGCACTCTACCCTCTGAGCCACAACCCTAGGCCATGATTTTAATTTTTTTGAAGAATTCCCATACTGTTTTACACAATGAACATATTGATTTACATTTCTGTCAGCAAAATGCAAGGGTCCCCTTTTCTCCACATCCTTCCCAGCATTTGTTATCTTTAAATATGTTGACAATAACCATTGAAGCTAGAGTGAAGTGAGATCTCATTGTGGCTTTAATTTTCATTTCCCTAATAATTAGTAATATTGATCATGTTTCCTATACCTCTGAACAATCTGTATGTCTTTAGAAGTATGTCTACTTAGATCTATTGCACATTTTTAAATCAGGTCATTTGTTCTTTGCTATTGCATTGTTTGCATTCTATATATATTCAGGCTGTTAACCAATTATCAGATAATATAGTTTACAAATATGTCCTCCCATTCTGTAGGTTGTCTCTTCATTCTTTCAATTTTTATCAATCTTGTGCAGGAGCTTTTCAGTTTGTCTTCTCTTTTTCCCCGTGCCGTTGTTTTTTCTTTTTTTCCCATAATATCCTAGACCATTCTAATGTTCTGAAGAATTTTCTATGTTTTGGGCGCCGCAATTTTAACTCTAATCTGAGTAAACACATCCGCAAAATGTCTCTTTAAACTTTCTTTCCTTTCATTTAGGCAATACTGCTCTATGTCTGTATATGCCAGTATCATTAAAATAGTATACTGTACAAGTTTGTTTTGTAAATGTCATTAGAAATATACAATGAACACAAATAAACACATTCAACAGTATTTTGTATTTTTGCTTTGATACTGGTAAGGAATTTGAAATTCTTCCTTCTTGAATTAAGCTTTTGATTGTTTAAAAAAATCCCTTAATGGTTTTCATCGCAGATCCAACATTCTGTAAATTCTTCTCTCCATTTTATATATTGTTTGCCTCATCCTTGTGCACTTTTTAATGAAAACAAAGAGCCAGTCAAGGAAAGAAATCCTGACAAAATGAAACTCCAGTGCAGCTGCCTTCTACTATTCTTCAACCTAATGTTTATTAGCTGTTTGGTTTTGTTATGAATTATTATTTTATAGAGATTAAAAATTCTCACAAGGCATCACCTCTCAAAGCATATTCTGCTGGGTGAAATATGATAATAAATGGGGGACAGAAGGAATAAGTAGGAAAATGATAGCCAGAGAATACAAAAGGGAAATGAGGAAAATGTGATATTGAATTCCTTCAATGTCTTAAGAATCCATGACTCAGGAAGAACCCTGAACAGAAATCTAATTATCCAAGTGTTGGACAAAGTTAATTAATTTGCAAATATATTTTATCTTGTAGTGACAGCCATGTGTGCTCTGGGCAATGAGGAAAAAGGAGGCTGAAAAAGGAGGCTCAAGCATGAAGAAATGGCAGGCTCACACAACATGACTCTAACCCTAAAAAATTGAGGTGACACCAGCTCATTACATCTCCTCCCAAAGAAATTCTCATAATAGGGTGCTGTTTTGATTAAGGTAGTGAAGGGGGCACTTGGCAATGCACTCAAAATACTGCTTCTATTTACTCTGCTGTGTACTTAAGTTTTTTCCAAATGAATTGTGCCTGCAGGGAGAAGGGCCCTTCTGGCTTTTGTTATCAGCCCAAATAGGGTGGCAGATTGTTTACTTTTCTTTCTTAAGTCCTCTGGTCACTGTGTTCCTTGCCTTAATCTCCAGTATTTTATGTTTAATTCACTCACAATGAGGAGGGATCTTAATTTACTTCATTCAGTGACTTGCACTTGCAAGATTCTAGCACAAGGTGCAGTAGAGACTCTAGGGTTCTTGCTTGGGCCATTTCTATATACAGATATCTAGTAATAAAGATACATTCCTCTTATTCAAATCACTTCACATGGCTATATACTTTTACATCACTGTCAGAATAATTATGAATTCAAAACTGTAGTAACAGGGAGAAGAGCAATAAAAGCCTACATTCAAAGTGGAGTCAGGCCATGCTTTATTCTCAACTTCTCCAATTATCTGCCTTTGCAAGAGTGAATTTTTTGGTCTAATTTGTTGAGTCAGCAACTTCTCATCTTTTGGAACACAAAAGAAAAAGTGGTTATTAGCGTAGTGAGCAAGAAGGAAATAACTAAAGATAACTTGAAGATAAAGTTGGATATTTATTACAAGAAAAGTTTATGAGTGCCTTTATAGACCATATGATAAAGTCTGACATGTAGTCTAGGTATAATAGGAGGGCATTGAAAGTGTTTACAGAGAAGAATTAAATGACTTATGTTTTTTAAAATAATATTATAGCTACCATGCACACATTGGATGGAGGAGAAGAAATGGTAGAATTATGGTTGGTGTTTTAGGTGTGTAAAATAAAGTGTGTATTGAAAAGTTTGGCTGATGGAATACTTTTACTGGAGGTAGAAAGATTAGACCATGCTAAGAAATCAATAATATAGAAAATTACTTTAAAATAGGAGCAGATCAGAATATATTTCAGGCTTATTTTGAGCAACTGAGTGGTCATAGGCACCAGATTATTCATCCATCTTTGAGCTTGGGTCTTACATACTCTTCATAGTTTATATTTAACGTATGAGTGAGATTACCTCCACAAAGTTTCCATTTGGTGCTATGAAAAAAGTGGCAGCTTGGGAGGCTGAGAAAGGAGGATCATGAGTTCAAAGCCACCTCATCAACTGTGAGGTGCTAAGCAACTCAGTGAGACCCTGTCTCTACATAAAATACAAAATAGGACTGGGGATGTGACTCAGTGGTTGAATGTTCCTGAGTTCAATCCCGGCTATCACTCCTCCTCACCCAAAAAAGGAGACTATCAACAAAAACAGTATTACCCAAAGAATGTCTTCACTAAAATGGAGCCAGAAAGTCATTAAGAAAAAATGACTATTGATACACTTCTCACATTGCCACCTGGAAATGTGCAAATTTTTGTGCACCTGTACATTTTCACTACAGGCATCTGAAATAGCCAGATAATTACATTGTGTATAGAGGAGGGGGCTGGGGATTGAACCCAGAGGTACTCAAACACAGAGCCACATCCCCACAGCCAGTTTTCTATTTTATTTAGAGACAGGGTCTCACTGAGTTTCTTAGGGACTATCTAAGTTGCTAAGTTTTGTCTTGACTTGAGGTCTTCCTGCCTCAGTTTCTTGAGTCAGTGGGATTAGAGGCTTGAGCTACCATACCCATATTTATTTGATTCTTTAAGAAAATACCACTATAAACAGGGTTGAGACTGGCTGATGTGCTGTAAAAATTTTGAATGCAGTAGAGTGGTGTTTTGTGTTCTTTTTTGCACCTCAGTGTGGGTAGAAACTAATTCTTGTTCATTATGCCTGAGTCAACAGATGATATGCCCACCTATGAAGACTACTGCCAAGTGGCTCCTGTTTAAAAAGATTCTACCCAGCCTCCCCAGACATGTAGCACCACCGAGACCTGCTTAAAGTGGCATGGATAAAGAGTTCTCAGACTGATAGAATGTCAGTCGGATCTCAGTTTTAGAAGAAGGCCAGGGTGAATGATCAATGAAAGAATAACGAGGCAAAGAGTGAGGACCCATTGATTTCTTTTTTTGTACTGTTGCATATGTTTGATGACACTTTGGATACACCAAGACCCTTACCAGGTGTGTGTGTGTGTGTGTGTGTGTGTCCCATATCCCCTGAGAATATGGAGGAAAAACCTTTTTTTTTCAGTTTTCACATGAAATGTAGAGCAGTGAGTCACTTGGCAGATGGCTACTGCTTCCATGTTTATATATCAATCTTTAATTTCCCATCCTAAAATAGAAAATAACCAATATCCTTCAGTGAACATGTCCTGTGTAGTGGAAACATTCCCGGTACTCAGACTTCAAATTTATGAATGGATTGTTTCTTGCCTATGGATGGGGAAGACCTCCTATGTCCATGACTTTTTGTATTCCTCCTGAAATTTCACCAGTACCCAGAAGGTGCAGGTGGTTTTGTGTAAAAGTTGTATACCACCTCCAAGCTCTGTGAAATGGTCATCTCTTGGCTTGGTGAAGGGAATACTGAACATCACTTCTGAAACTTATATATCACTGTGGAAGGTAAGGCTTTCAGAGTAGAACCCTGCCTGGATGGTTAGAAATCCAAATAGGATGAGCAGTAGGAGTCTTTACCATAGCCTTGGTCCTGTGGAGAAGTTTATGAGGGGCTATGGTCTTCCCTATGTTTCTGGCCCCAGGGACCTCTTATGAAAACCCAGGAAAAAGTTTCAAAATTTGAATAGAGTATGTAGATTGCATCTGGTAAGATTCCTGACATTCATGTAGCAAAAACAGGGACACTTTGAGTGCAATAAGGTTCTTTTGTACCTGAGGGAGCTAGGATATATGTGATTGGGTTTATTCTTGAGTCAAATACACATAAAGAACTTACCATTGGCAGACACTTGGCCTATAATTTGGGAATTAGCACAGTCATAACTCTAAGCCCACCTTACTTTCCATTGTTCTCAAGAAGTGAGTCAGGAGCACAGTCTTTAGCAGATGAGGTAAACAGGATGTTTAACTTGACACAATCCTAGATTTCTCTAAGTACAGAACCTTCCAATCAAATTTTGAAGAGAAGTACATACAAAGAAGAAAATGAGTGTAATTTGTTCCATAAAGGAGGACTCCTGTTTTAAGTGTGGGTATTTGTGTGATTGTTATAATGGATGTCTGAATAAACCTCAGGCTCCACCCTTGTGTGAATCTGATCAGTGGTCTGAGTTCTGGGGCTTACTTCATAGAAGAATCACAGTGATTTGTGTTGAGATTTTGGGTACTCAAGCATCAGAGGTGTCTTTGGGAACCTAGACCTAGGCCCAGTGTGGATTTCTCCACAACATTACAAGTCTCAGCCAGGATTTCACACAATTTTCTCTGTAGAGCTTTGTTAGCCGAAGTTAAGAGCCTGAAACACACATGTGCCTCACATTTTAGAATCATTTTCCCTGCTGCTGCACTCTTTAGAAAGTCCACCTGCGTGAGGTCTCAGAAGAAATATGGCTATATCTCTATCCAGAATTTTTTTAAATCTGTAGGAACATGAACAACTGGAGCTCTTTAGGAATTCCTTGTTTCTCTCCACGACTGAATCAGAGATAAACTTCAGTGGCCAGAACTCATTAAAATACTGGAGAATAGAGATACCAGTGAGTTTGAGCCTTCTGATGGTGGGGCCTAGGGAAGATGACTATAGGTGTGTGCAGAGAAATCATTGCCAATGCCACCAGAATCTCTTTTTTTATTCCAAATCACATGGTACTGACATCACGCAGCCCGTGGACCCTAGTATGGGAAGGCATCTTTTTATGGGGAGTGGCGTGGGAATATGTTCAGAGTCAGGTTTCAACTCAGAATTTTGGAGAGGCTAAATGAGTTTTCTCCTGAGGCCTTGAATCACCTTCCAGGATAGAACTGCTTCCAGCACTATGTCATAGTTTACCTCTTGTATTTCTTGCAGCATAATACCAAATTTCCTGTGATTGAGCAATAACAGCCATGAAACCTGGAGGATGGCTCAATAGCTTTACAATCCACACAGGGAGACTTTTGGCCACCAGTGGCCACATTTCACCTCCAAGAAGAGGATTCAGCTTAGCTTCTGCAAGCATGTCCAAGGGTATTAAACAATGTCTTCCAGTTCACATAGATGGACATCCACTGCAATTTTCTCACTCCAAAGAGAGTCAACATTCTTGGAAGCCACATATATTTCAGGCACCAAAAGGTTAGAGGCATTGGTGAAGAAACTTATAGGTCATCACACTTCCATGAGTGCTAGAACATTCTTCCCTTGACCCTATTTTTATAGTCCTCTATGCCACCTGCAACATTGTGAGCTCCTGATTATTACCAATGCCAGATAACTCATCAGATATCCTTCCTCTTCTGTCTATAATTGTCTATTTTAATTTTTGTGATGGGAATTATATCATATTATTTAGGATGGTATTTGTAAGTATTTTGGGGCAACATATATTTGCAGGTACATTCTGTGAATTTTCATATTTCTTAATCTACATATTTAATCTAACTGTAAATCAAACCTTACTCAATATTTACTACTATCCCTAATATTAATGCTAAATCTAAATCTAATAAAAAGTAAATGTAATTAGAATAGTCTGTGGTTTTATATGTATTTTGACTTGCATTTTCAATTATCAATGGTATATGCTATATGACTTGTCATATATACATTATCAAACATATCCACGAATCCCCAACTTTTAGAAAGGTATAATTACATGAATCACATTGCAATCAACCCTGTTTCAGAACATGTATTTTTAAATCAATATGTAATGTTGTATAGACGGTTACATGTATGTTCTTATGAATACGTGGATTTTAGAATATAAAAATTAATTCCCTAAACAGAACACTAACCCTAAATGATATCTGAACTGAAAATTCAACTTAAAGTGACCTCTATAGATAAACAAAGTTTTACATAAAGTATGTAGATTTAAATTAATATTTGTGTGTATTGTGAATTATATATTTTATTATCAATTTTATATTTGCACATATATTACTAAATATCATGTATATGATATATTCTTACATCCCCAAATTACAAAATATTTAATGCATGAGTCACATTATACTCTTATTTCAGTCTGTACATTTACATTTATATGGATTTTCATACAATGTTTACAAGTACATTTTCAGGAATTCATATTTTCAGATGTATGTATTGATTACCTCAACCTACATTAACTCCATTCAATATAGAATACTAACCCTAAAATTACCACTTAACTATACCTAATTTAAGATGAATGCCTGTATATTCCTATGAGATGTTATTTGTATATTCATTTATATTTTCAATAATCAATGGTGTATAGAGGTATAACTTAGTTCATATTCATTACATGTCATATCCATTCATCCTCTAGTTAAAAAACTTTTATTCATATTGTTCACATTATACCATTTCCATTTCAGAATATATTTATTCATATCTGTTTTCATACACATTTTCAAATGATCTTTCTAATAAACATACATACTTTTCAATGTACATATTCATTCCCTAAGCCTGACCCTAACCATCTCAATATATAATACTAACTCTAATTTTACTGCTATACCTATACCAAGTTTGACACAACTGTGTGTATATGAATGTTAGATTCCATGTGTATTTTAAAATATAATTTCAAACTTCCACGTTAACTTTGCATAAAGTTATTATGTTTTCATTATATACTATATTTATGCATCATCAAGATAAAAATGTGTATTCACAAAACTCACAGTATACATTTTTCTATTCATAAACATTATAGGTTTTCATAAACATTTTCACAAGTACTATGCAATAAGTACTCATGTTACTTAACATACATATTTATTTCCTAAAACTAACATTACTGAATACAAAATTTAATACTAACCCTGACCTTACATTTATACCTAAGCCTTATTTTTTAAAAAGCATGTATTATTATGAACATCTGTGTATACACTTACAATTACATTACATTTTCAATAGTATTTTTGCATACATATTTTTGTTGTCTTTTTAAATAGTTTTTAGTTGTCAATGGACCTTTATTTTGTTTATTTATGTGTGGTGCTGAGAATCAAACCCAGTGCCTCACACATGCTAGGCAAGCATTCTGACACTGAGCAACAACCCCAGGCCCTGCATACATATTTTATGAGTCCATAAAGTTATGTATTCATACTTAAATTAAAAGTATTTGGAATCATATGACTCACATTATACTATTTATATCTCAGAACATAAATATTTATATTATTTTTATGCATATTTACATAAGTACATTCCTATGAATATTTATGTTTGCTGACACTCACATTCACTATTTAACACAAACCCTATTGCCAAAAAAAAAATGATAATACTAATCCTAAACTCAGTCTTATTCTTAAATCTAAAGTAACATGAAAGGCTACATACTATACATATTTAAGAGTATTTTGACTTATACATTCAATTACCAATGGTATACTTGCAAATGTTATCATATATTCATTTATATGAAACATCCATGCACTCTGGAGGTAAAAAGTATGTATTCAAATTATGAACCCTATGCTCAGAACTTATATATTTCAGAACTTATATATTTATATATGTTTTGGAACTTATATACTTATGTATGTTTTCATATATATTTTCATGCATCCTTATGATTATTCATGTTTCCCAGTACCAATATTTACTGACTAAACCTACTCTTAATCATTAAATCAAAATTTTATGTTGAACCTTCTTCTTCATAATGCCATAGTGTCCCAGAGATTTCAATATGTTGTATCAGTGTTCCCATTTATCTCAAAGAATTTTTATTTCTCTCCTTGAAATTTTTGCAACCCATTGTTCATTCAGTAGCATATTATTTAGTCTCCAGACGTTGGAGTCACTTTTTTTAAAATTTTATCAATGATATCTAGTTTCATTCCACTATTATCTGATAGAATGCAGGGTAGTGTCTCTACTTTTTTGTATTTGCTAAGAGTTGCTTTATGGAACAATATATGGTCTCTTTTAGAGAAGGATCCATGTGCTACTGAGAAGAAAGCATATTTTCTTATTGAAGGATGAAATATTCTATGGATTTCAGTTAAGTCTAAGTTATTAATTGTGTTATTGAGTTCTATAGTTTTTTCTTCAGGTTTGTTTGAAAGATCTATCCAGTGGTTAAAGAGGTGTGTTAAATCACCTAAAATTATTATGTTGTGGCCAATTTGACTCGGGAACTTGAGAAGAGTTTGTTTAATGAACATAGCTGAACCATTGTTGGGGGCATATATATTTATGATTGCTATGTCTTGTTGGTGTATGGTTTCCTTGAGCAGTATGTAATGTCCTTTTTTATCCCTTTTAATTAACTTTAGCTTGAAGTCCTTTTTATTTGATATAAATATGGAAACCCCTGCTTGCTTCTGTAGTCTATAAAAAGAGGAGGTTATTCCTATAATAAGAAAATTATAGGAATTTTATGTTTTACTCCCAAAAAGGGAGGACACAAGAGAAGGATGGAGAAGGTGAGGGGAGAAAAGCTGAAGAGTAGGTGAAGTAAGGATACAGGCAGAATTCTTGTGTGGAAGTTTATAGAAGGACATCTTAAAAATACAAACACTTGTTCAATTCAAAACTGTTTACATTTGATTGATTTAAGCTCTACTATAAATTCTGGTTTTAGTGAGTTCTATCATCTCTATGAGTTCTGGTTGCTAACTTGTTTTATATCCTACCTGGACTACCATGAGGGGAGACAGAAATGTGTGCTGGAAGTATGAGAGACCACAAGAACATCTTAGAAATATTCATATTTCCTGATGTATATATTCATTCCTTTACATTAACCCTAAACCCTTCAGTATTTATTATTAACCCTAATGTGACTATTGTAACTGTACCTAATTTAACATAAGTGCATGTATATTCAAATAAGATGTGATATGTTCTTTGACTTATATTTTCAATTAGGAATGGTTTATTTATTAGTGTTTAAATTGGTATATATTCACTTTATTATATATCCACTCTCCCCAAGTGAAAAAAATATATTCATATGATTCACCCTATTTAATTTTCTGTTTTATAACACATATATCCATGTGTTTTCATACATGTTTTCACATGTACATTCTTATATATATACATATTTGATACACATATTCTTTTAGTAAGCCTAACTCTAACCAACTCAATATATAATATTAACACCAATATTACCACTATTCCTACAACTAGTTTGACATAAATGCATATTTATAAATATAAGATTCCATGTGTATTTTAAAATATAATTTCAAACCTAATGTTCAATTTGCTTAAAACATATTGTATATTCATTTCCTTCACTTATGAAATAAATTTTGAACTGTATACTCAAATACAGGGACAGATTATGCTTCTAAATTCTGGCACTTTATTAGAAATTAGAAATGTTTCTCTCTCTCTCTCTCTCTCTCTCTCTCTCTCTCTCTATATATATATATATATATATATATATATATAAATATAGATATAGATAGATAGATAGATAGATATATTCATGTGCATGTGTGTGTTTGTGTGTATATATAATTTAGATTTCTATTTTGGGTATATTAAGGTTATCTGTATCTGTAGATATAGATATACTTGGTTTTTAATTGTGTTTTTTTTTTTTCTTTTTACGTTGGTAGAATTTTTGCTGATTTGTCTATGATTAAAGACATTAATCCAATCATTCTCTAGACCAACTATTTATTGACTGATTTTCAAAGTTTTACTCAATGTCAAAAATGACAACTTTTATGGAGAATTTGTATCTATTGGATACCTGTGACTCTTACACTTCACATGTACTATTGTTTAAGTCACTGGTTTTCAAAACATTTTTACCTAATAAACCCCTTAGTTTCTCTTTCAAAGATTTTTTTTCTTGGCTCTATTAGAAAAGATACTAGCTCACTAGTTCTGAAATTCAATCCTGACATTTTAGACATGCATTATCAGATGACAGTGACAGGGTTATTTTGAAAACCACTGAGGTCACTTATTGCTATGATTTGATTGTGTGCCTCTTAAATCAGTTGCAACACAATCCCCTTTGTGGTGGTATTGAGAAGTTACAACTTTGGGGGAAGTGATAATGCCATGACAGATTTACAGTGAAAAGGTTAACACCTTATGAAAATGCTCTAAACAATGACCTTGGACCTTCATTTCTCTTCTGCTCTTCTGACTTGTAAAGACAGTGTTCAAGAAACATCCTGGAACCAGAGAATAGGGCCTTCAGCAGACACTGAACCTGCTTGCATGTTGATCTTGGGGTTTCAAGCATTTAGAACTATGAAGAAATAAATTTCTTTTGAAAATTACACAGTCTCAGGTGGTTTGTTATAGCAGAACTAACCAAGTAAGATTACACTATACTACCCCTCACAATAGGGATAAGAAAGAAATTGAAATAAAAATGGAGAAGAAAATGATGTTATGATGGATGAGCTCAGGCATTAGAAATTCTATGTAGCATTTCCAGTACTGCATTACCTTTCTCCTTAAAATAATTTTTCATGAATTGCTTGTAATGTTTGTGTCCTCAAATAAAAAGTTTTTCTGTGTGTGTTCTTCAATTTACAAGACTGATTGATCATACAGATTGAATCGCTTAGTGTACTGTGATCATAAAAGTGAACAGATTCATTGATTAATTGTCCAAATTATTTCTTTGCATGCTTTCTATAGAGATAAATGAAAGAATTTTATTTCAATTTTCAATAATTTACAATTTTGTTTTTGTCATAAATCTGTTTTTTTGTCTAATTGGAAAGTTTCTGTCATTTTTTCTACATGAGTTGTATGATGCAGAAGTATCAGTTTTCAAACTATTTTAGCAATAAAATTGGTTTTTTTAATATTAGTTGTTCAAAACATTACAAAGCTCTTGACATATCATATTTCATACATTTCATTCAAGTGGATTATGAACTCCCATTTTTACCCCATGTACATATTGCAGATTCATGTCAGTTACACATCCACTTTTTTACATACTGCCATACTAGTGTCTGTTGTATTCTGCTGTCTTTCCTGTCCTCTAATATCCCCCTCCCCTTCTCCCCTCCCATCTTCTCTCTCTAACCCATCTACTGTAATTCATTTTTCCTCTCTTTTTTTTAGCAATAAAATTGTGAGTTGGCAGAGTTTTACTATGATGCCATGTGAGTTGGCAGAGTTTGAAAGAGTGAAGGCAAAAAGAGGAGAATTTCTATAGTAACAAGGCTAGCAATAAAGGAATCACAGTGTCATTGACTACAAACCATATGGCTACTTTACTCCAAACCACAACTAAATTTTAATCAGTGAAATTCTCCTTTAAGAGAAATCCTCAAAATTGTTGTCTTTCAGGTGGAATAAAGTCCAAAAGAAAAAGGAAAGTTAATGGTCTTAATAAATTTCATTATCTTACCTGATTTGAAAGTTTACAGAAGTAGATCTCAAGGCTGTGAACTGAAGGTCCAGGCAATTGAGTGTCTCCAATGCTTAAGCTTTGCATTTTTCATGGTAAGGGAAGACATCAATCTCCCATTCCACTGGCCCAAGTAAATATATGACTGTGGCTAACAGGATGGAATTAAATACACTTTCTACCTTGTGAAATAGCATATTTATTACAGTATAATCACCTACTAATATATATTTGTTTTAAAAAATAAAAATTAAAGTAAAAAAGAAAAGCTACCATGGCTTGTTTTGCTTGTCCAAGTGTTCAGGTTATGATTTTTGTGAGCATTAAGCATGTTTAAGAAATATAGCAGAGTTGTTATCTTGGTACTCTGTCTATAATGACTAAAATGTTTAAATAATATGAAGGTAGGGACTACACAGTTAACTCTAGAACCAGGAATCACTGTTCTGAGTTAAGTCTACAGGGACCACCTCAGAAATGGAAATTCATTGTCCTAAGATAAAAAAGTCACCAGGAATTATTTTCTATGTTGGAAACAGATATAAGTTTAAGTGTTTGAAGAAGTTTGAATACATTTACTATTATTTATTTTTTTGTTTTAATTAACTGTCTAGTATAAGATTATATAAATATTATATTTTTATGAGTATCATAGGTGATATTTATTGAATCAAAACAATGTTTTGGAGCCTGCACTAGAAGATTTCTACTTCTTATATCATTACATCCTCATGGTATCCTCATAATAATTACTAAAATCTATTCAATTAATGAGCAATCCGAGGCACAGTGATGGGAGGCAACCTGCTCAAGGTAGTCTTCATAAAAAGTAGTGGAGAAAATTTTCAGATAAGAATCTGCTGATTTATGCAGGCTTGCTACATCACTTATTAGACATGACTTCAGCACTTTTTAATATAAATGCAATTTGGTTTTTCTTTCTGTGAAAAAGAATAACAGTGACTTGACATCATGAAACAGTTTTTAAATTAAATATTATTTGCCAATTGCAGCCCTAAGAAATTAATATTCATATCTTGATACCTGGTATAAATTGAAAACTGAAAATGTTCACTGGATTTTCCAATAGTTTTCTTTTTCTACAAAATTAACAACAATTCATTCATTACACAATTAGAAGGAAGAAGGGGAATAGCTAGGATGGTGGAGGGAGACCCTTATCATTATACAAAATACATGTATGATGATGTAAATTTGTTGTCAGCATACCTTATATACAAACAGAGATATGATAAATGGTGGTATAAAGATATATTAAGAATTGAATGCAAAAAATAAGAGAGCTCATGTGTATTGAAATAATTTGGTGTAAACATACTTTATATACAGACTTACAAAAATTATGCTGTGAATAGATAATAATGAATGTAATGCACTCCATTATTGTCATGTATATAAGAAAGAAAAAAAAACAAATTGAAAGTAATCCTTCAATTGTGAAATGTAATCAATAAAAATCATTAGCAGATAACAAAAAAAAATCTCATGGTGATTACATCATCTTTCCTTTTTGGGGATATTGTTTGCTGCCTATGGCAAAATACAAGTATAGATTTTGAGATTTGTGAAATAATTTATTCCAATATAATCCATTTCAAAAAATTAGAAAATTAAGTGATTTACATGATATATGTGCATTTCAAGTAAGTTTTTATCATGAGGTTGTATAATTTTCATATTTTTGTTATATGAATTTCACATACTTTAAAAGTACACATGCTTCATTTAATATAAGCATTATAAAATGTGAAAATTTTTAAAAATGTTTATCTGTTAAGGAATTAGTTAACTCTTTATAATTTCTCATTTTATTTGATTCTGCAAGTTATCTCTGACATATACTTTCAATTTTCTAAGAGAAAATTGTTTTCACTTTATAACTTTTAAATGTTTAATGAGAATTTTAAAATTTAATACTCTATATTAATAATGATGATCTAACCTTTGAAAAATTGTTTATAAATTGGTCTTTCTTTTACAAAAGGTTTTATATTTGAATCATTAATATGCTCATTTGAGAGTAATTTATTCAGGAAGGCTTTTAGATGTTAACTTCATTTCTATGTAACTACAAATATTTTGTTAAGTAGGGATATTTGTAATTATCTCTCCCAAGTAGTGCACATATATTTTTCAAGTGATATAAAAGGAAGCTTAACTTCAAAGTGAAATACACAAACTTGAGAGTTACCATTACCTAGTTATCTGATCTTGTCCATGTGTCTTTAACTCATTAAGTCTCAGTTCAATCATTTTAATATGATGGGTACTAACACAGTCCTAGATGGTATAGACCATTACATACCTACATTATAATTTAGCCATTACTGTACATGAAGTCCATCATTAATGAAAACAATATGATTTCTAATGTTAAATCCACAGAGCCACATATGACTCTAGGATTTAACATTATAACAATCAGTATAGACCTTATAATGAGACAAATAATTAGCCCTGTGAAATTAAAGACAGAAAACTTAAAAAGGCTCTCATCATTTATACAATGATGAAAGACAGATACTTTACTGCCATTAAGGAGAAGAAATGATATTCTTTTCAAAGAAAGCTGCTAAAACAATGGAATATATGCATAACAAGAAAGTCATGGTATCATTTCCTGGTAAGACATAATAAATCATTCATTGGTAAAAAAAAATAATTTTAATATAAAAGAAAAATATAAGATATGCAAAAACTTTTACAAGAAAGGGATTTATACAATTTATATAGTGGTGGGTGACTGTAATACCAGCTACTTGGTAAGAAAAGTAAGAAGAATTGCAAGATAAAGTTCATCTTCAGGGCTGGGGCTGTAACTCAGTTGGTAGAGCACTTGTCTAGCATGTGTAAGGCACTGGGTTTGATCCTCAGCACCACATAAAAATAAATAAATAAAATAAAGTTATTGTGTCTTTCTACAACTAAAAATATTTTTAAATGCTTAAGCATTATAGTGAGATACTTAAAATAAACTCTAGAAAGGACGCAATTGTAGCTGAGTAGTATGGCAAGCCTTTCTTTAATCATCCAAAATAAAATAATAATAATAATAATAATAATAACAATAATAAATACATGAATATGGTTGTTTGTTTTCAAGTTATATAATGTTTCCATAACAAAACAGGGAAATATTAAATTGTAACTTATAGTTATGATATGATACCATTAAATGGTACCAACTGAAGTAACAAATTAGGAAAAACTAACTGCCTCACATATGACAAAATGTATGCCTCACATATGAAAAAAGAGAGAAGGAAACTAGGGCAAGAGAATCCCAAGTTTAAATCTAGCCTTAGCAATTCATTCAGGCCATAAGCAAATTAGAGACATTGCCTTAAAATTTAAAAATAAATAAAATAAAAAGAGGAGGGGATGTTACACAGTAGTTACGCATCCCTGATTTTAAAACTGGGTACCAAAAAAGTAAATAATAATTAAAAGAATGTCAAAAACTGAGACTCCAAGGAAGAGAACATAAAAGCTATATATACATAGTAGAATATTCCTATAATACTAGCAGCTTGGGATACTCAGGAAGAAGAATTGTGAGTTCAAATACAGTCTCAGAAATTTAGTGAATACCTAAGCAATTAAGTGAGACTGTGAGTCAAATGAAAATATTTAAAGAGATCTAGGATATTTTTCAGTGTTTAAGTGCCTCAGGATTGAATTCCCAGAACCAAAAAAAAAAAAGAAACAGATTTCAATATACATCTTTCAAAAGGAAACATAAGTGTTAAATAATCATAAGATATCTCAATAGCGTTAGAAATTAGGAAATGACAAATAAAATAATAACTGTGAGACAAAATTAAATAGTATGAGTAAACACATGAAACAAATTTTCATGAACTAAAGATGAAGTAAAAATTGTTATTTCTTCGAAGAAACTGGCTATTGAAAATACATGCTTATTCCCCAACAGAAGAATATGCTTATAAAAATTACTGCACATCTTAACCATGATGACATATAAAGATATGACAGTATTGGTCCAAACAGATAAAACTCAAAACATGAAGAAAAGGCAATGTACATTGAGAAAGATATAAGAATAAAGTGAGGAAAATGATTTCCAGAACCCATTTTATCATAATATATCCAGTTTGACAAATATGTAAATCGTCAAATAGTTTTATGTAGAAGTCACATATATATAATATTTTGCATGCATGCATATTTAAAAATATTTAGAGTTTGAGAAAATAAATATATACATATAAAAGACTTGATTATACTCACTATTGTGTACATGATAAAACTTATCATTACCAAGATGTAAAATTCCCCCTAAATCTCAAGCATCACCTCATTAAAATGTTAGCATATTTTACTTTTATGGAAGAAGTGACCAGAGAAAAATTCTAAAATTTATCTGGAATGTTATATGTTATACATAAAATTAGCACTCAAATTCTGAATTAAAAGAACTTATTTTTCAATAATAAAAACCAAAGAATCATAATATAAAACAATATCCATAAATGAATGTATATGTCTGTAAAACTCAATGTTTATTTAATAAAAATTGAAAAGCCAACATAAATCTAAACACCTTAAGAAACTCACCACATGTGAAAGAATGACATGGCCAAACCTAAAGGAAAATCAACTACAGGGCAGAATTTACTGGTATAGTTTTTGTATACAATATGCAAGGCACTGGGTTCAAATTTCAGCACAATAATAAAAGGCATATTTTAAGTGAGGGCAATATTGGGAATATAAAAGAATAGGAGATACTGACTCTCTCGCCATCCATGGATACATTGAATGAAATATTGTTTCAAGTTCCTCTGAGGCAAAGTAAAAAAATGAGTTGAAAGATTTATATAAATTGAACAGCAGGGAAAATACCTGCCACTTGATGATTTTAAAAAGCTAGGGTAAACTTGGGCCTCAGTTCAGCCTTAGGCATTGTACTATGTAATTGGAACAGAATTACCAACAGCCAGTGTCACCCTGAAAAGAGAAAGTTTGGGACCATATATATAACACAATACCTCTAAATAGTTTTTGTGCTTACAGCTTAATTTTGCTTGTGCTGAAGAAGGATCTTGACATTTATAAGTGCTAAGAACACAGAAAAAGTGATAGTTATCTACATCCATGCACGGGCATCCATGTGCTTAAACCCTGAGATCAGGAGAAAGAAGTTAATCACAAAATATTTGGTTTATGCATTTGTGTGTGTTCAACACACAAAGAGCTCCAATCTCCAGCTTTCCCTTCTAAAAATTCCATGACTGCCAATTTTTCCAAGGAGAAAAACGATTTCTTCACTGACCATCTAATCTTTTAACATGTTCCACTCAATGGACAAAAAAAATATTTTCCTCATATATAACAAAACACTCTGAAAAAAAAATATATAAGGCTTAGGCAGGAGGACCACAAATAGAAAGACATTTCAAGCCCTCAAAGTTCTGGGAGTAAAGCTTACTGATCATATGCAAATATCTACTAGATCAAAACCTGAGGCCTTCTATTGGTTTGTAAGCATGTCTATGGGCTGCTAAAACCCAACCAGTAGTTCAGAGAAGAGGTTAGAAAGCACACATATCTGTTAATTCCCAGAAAAGATTTTCTACACACTCTCTCTGTGGCCACTTGACAGATTGGACTCTACAATCTTCTAACATGAATTTGATGCACTAGCCAAACAGTGGACACTTGTATACTGAACACCACTATTAGAGTAGCTTATGCCACCAGGCATGGTTGCACATGCCTGTAATCCAAACAGTTTGGGAAGTTGAGGCAGGAGAACCTGCAGTTCAAAGCCAGCCTCAAGAAAAGTGAGGCACTAAGCAACTCAGTGAGACCCTGTCTCTAAATAAAATACAAATTAGGGCTGGGAATGTGGCTCAGTGGTTTAGTGCATCTGAGTTCAATCCCCAGTGCCTACACTAAAAAGGAGAACAGTTTTGTCAATAATTTAAAAATAAAAATGAGTCAAGAAACTGTGGATATAGAAAAAAAGAAATCCTTGTACACTGTTTGTAAAAATGTAAATTTAGAAAACTCATTTGGGAAAATCATGTAGACTCGTTGAACTATTTAAAACAAAGCTAACACATAACATGATTACATTAATTCTGGGTAGAATTTCAAGAAGTTAGAAAAGGAAGTCAAAGAAATGACTGCATGTCCATTATCACATAGCAGTATTTTCAGTAGTCAAAAAAAAAATGATAGACTTAAGTGAAGGGTGTTTCAAGAGATTTCTTTCAGCTCCAGGGCATCCAATTACTCACCAGATAATCTGAACACCATATTTCACACTACTTACTTTTGTCAGAAGAGGACACAGAGACACAAATAGGCTATACACTCCAAAACTATGTGGACATGATAGCTATGGATACATCAGAAACCCCTGACTAAGGAGAAAGTATGAGAGTTACATGAGTGAAAAGAGGACATATCATCTTGTAAAGTCCACAAGAGGAAATCACAACTCAAAGACAATCAAGTAAGGTATCTGTTTCTATGAAAGACAAAGAGAGGAAAAGAATAAGTATTTCATTACAAAGTGTCAGTGACACTTTTTTTTTCTGTCATATTAAACAAAAACTGGAGGATAAAAATTCCATAACACTGCCACCTAGTGCTTGGGTTGTGGCTCAGAGTTAGAACACTCACCTAGCATGTTTGAGGAACTGGGTTTGATCCTCAGCACAACATAAAAAATGAAATAAAAATATTGTGTCCACTTATATCTAAAAAAAATTAAAAAACAACAATGTCAACTAGTGTTGGAAAAAATAGTTACAAAATAATTTGTTCATCTGAAATATGTGAAACAACTTATTATGTTGTGGAATAATAAATTTGGCATTGGGAAAATGAACAGGAAAATGAAATTATAGGATTATATTTTGAAACCTTTAAAAAATAAAACTGAAGAAAAAAGTCCAGCATTCTGAATTTGAGGTCCTTCTTCTCAGATATATAGAAAGCTCAGGATGAAAAAGCAACTTAGTCACCTGTATACCAGCAACACTTTTATGAAGAGAAAAGAAAATCACATCTGAATTCAGAATACTCTCATGATAATATGGCATTAAGTAATACACAATCTGAGGAGATGCCAGGCTTCCAGAACAAAGCTGTCCATGTAGGCTTCAGGCCATGCCTGAAGACACCATGATTAGATAGGACAGAATGTTCAGGATTCAGCTGTTGATGTATTCCCCACAGGATTTGACATAGAAGACTTAGGAATAATCTTCTCCATAGAAATGTTCATTTTTTTTTATATTCTGGAGACTATGCTGGGAAGTTCCCATCTACCAAAATCACTTTCAGGCATAGCAATTGCTGTGTAAAACTTCTTCCAAATGGTCTTCCTTTCCAGTGTACAGATACAGTCTCAAAACTCTACACAGTCACTATTTTCTGTCTTTCAGTGTGCTTTGCACTTCCCCTAAATATTTTTTTTATTATTTGTGTGGCAGCAGAACCTGGGTTTTCCAGGCTTTGAGGAGGATGCCTAGAAATGGATCTCAAAGAATTGAAAGCTTCAGAAATAAAAACTTGATCAGATAGTGTAAGCCATGCTTTTCATATGCGTCATATAATGAATTGAAACATTCTCACCCAAAAGTGCCTGATTGGAATGTCCCTGCCATCTGAGTCTGAATCCACTGAACAGATTCAAAGTGGCAATAGATTGCATCAACTTCAGCAATCAATGAGGCCATCCATAATGAGTCAAGATAGGTGCATTTACTTTACTTTTCTTATTAGGTGATTAGAAATGAGTACAGGCAAGGTTGCCCTTTCTGTGCTTATTCAACCTTTAAACTCCATAAATTACAGTTTAAACCATAAATTTCCACCTCTATAGTGTCATGCTAAGGTACATACTCAATTATCCACACCTTCTGTGGCATACATAAGGTCATACTATATTGTACCCATTTGTTTTATAGAACCTTTCATATTATAATAATTTATAAGTATCACTTTCTCACTAATTTGTCAGAAATGCAAGACAATGTCAAATGTATATTTGCATCTTTTATGTTCAGCCTATTTTCTTGCTTATATGACATGCTTTTTTGTGTGCATTGAATACATAAATTTACTTTTTTTACAGATGTTGATGAATCTTTATCTTGTTCATTTATTTATAAGTGGTGCTGAGAATTTAACCCAGTGACTCACATATGCTAGGTTATTTTTTATCATTGAAATAATAAAGACATTTGAAACTAATACTTTGATTGACATCATATTGCCCCTCTAAAATACTCCCCTGCTATTTTTAAATTTCAAAATCTATTCTGAATACTTTTCATATCAGACTCTTGCTCTGCAAAATCTTGGGTTTCCCAGCCAATTCCAATTTTTCATTATCAGCCAGTTCATTTACCTCCTCTTTCTATGCTGTCTTCAGTATCCTTGGTCCCTCAGCTGCTCTGCTAGAACATATTAAGTTCCCATCCCTCATGACATGATGCTTCCAAACCTATTCCAAATGCAGTTTACTATTTGTGATGCTAAACTAATGAGAAGAAATTTTAATTCCTTCATAATTACATTCATTATATAAACACATTCTTTGATATATACACATTTTTGAGTTAGTTGTTTTTTGAAACTTTAAAAGCCTGTAAAATTGTATTTTATAATCTGTAAAATGAAATTCGTTTTGACATAATATTTCACTCCTGATTGTAATCTTATTCTATAACTTTATATCCCTTTATGTAAATTACATCATTTTCAGTGCTGATGTGGACATTCATATTCAATGTCTTTGATTTCACATAATTAAAGGAACTTTTCTTTGTTTGCTATCATATTTTTCCTGTAATGAAACAGGCTTATTTTATATATCTCTTTCAAGTTTGGCATTACTCAATTTCAGGTAATTCATATAAGTCACAATTATGAAAATTAAAATTTAAATATCCAGCAGAAATAATGTGGTATTCAAAATAAGAATTAAATTATTTAATTATAAAGAGTTTAAGGTTAAAGTATTTCATAATGTTCTATTTTGTGTTTAGTGATGAGCATGCAAGTATATTGTTATTCATTAAACTATTTTGTATATGCCTTTTTAATAATACATGTCTCTAAATACATTTATCTAGAAACACCACCTAAATTTTGTACAAATGCTTAACAGCTTATGAAAAAAAAATATTTCAAAATGCATAAGATACAAGTTGATCTTAAGAATATTAAAATAATGCACAACTCAAAATTATAGCCATTCTTGTATGAATAGGATTATGACAAATTAATAGCATTAAGATTATCAAGCTATAAAGTCTTATATTGCAGTATTATTCAAATGTAGATAAATATAAAACATTAATTTGTGTAAAATATGCAAGCATTTCTAACTAGAACCAATAAATGTCTTGAACTAATTGCCTCGTTTTAAATCATTATACAATCATGTATGAATATATGCAAAATTTGAATTTTTTAATTACCTTTTAATGGAAAGAGTAGCTATAGCATCTTCATATTTTTATTTATTTATTTATGTTTTTGTTCTTCAATCCGTTTATGTCTAAAGGAGGGCAGAATTCATTTGAAAAAAATTCTACCTCAGGGAAGGCAGTTTCAACCTTATAAGAATTTCAGAAAAGGTTAATGTGGTACTGTGTGGTTTATTAAACCAAAACCCCCAATATTCTACTTCTTAATTAAAGGAATGTTCTAAATAGGACATTTATTTTATCTTCTCTTCAGCAATACCCAATGGGCCTGATTTGTCAGCCTAATGGTTAGATAATAGATTTCTATAATCCTGCTCTCTGTGTGCCTTCATGGTCAAGGAAAATTTATTTTTCTTCTGAAACCAGTGTCCTTACTTTGAAACAAAATGTTTGTATATCCTCACTAACTCACATAGAAGTAGAACATTAATTTAGAGGGCAGTTGGACATTCATAAATGCATCTATTAAAAACTAGCTGGAAACTTCTTGAAGGCACAGTTGTGTGATTCATCTCTGGCACTTCATTACAACTTCCTTGTCAATAGATGTAACTATTAAAATATTTATTTTAACTCAACCAATTGATGATAGAGCTAACTGGTTTACTCCAGCATACAAATACACACACACACACACACCGTCTTATTTTAAACTTTTAACTTTTAGGTTGCATACACAAGATGATTTGCCTTGGTTTATTCCTGTCGTAATGCTATTATAGTTTGGATCTGGAATATCCCCCAAAGTCTCATGTATCAAAATCTTGGTCCTCAGTGCAGAAATGTTCAGAGATGAGACATTTGGGAAGTGATTGGATAACAAGAGTCTAACTTCATCATCTCCATTGATGGTATCATAACTGAATGTATTGTTGGGAGGTGGTGGAAACTGTGGGGGATGGAAACTAGTTGAGAGACCAGATCTTTGGAATTGTGCCCTGCCCCAGGATCTCCTTTCATCCTTTATGTTGATTTTCCCAGGTATTTTGTCACAGTGATAAAAAGCTGACTAATAAATATGCCATAATCATTTTTAGAGGTGGTCTTATTTAAAGAGTGTAATAAGAAGAATAATAAGCCCCAAAATGTCTAATTCCTCGACATATTTTCCATGCATACATTATCTTACATGGAAAGGGAATTTTGCAGATATAATTCAGAATATGGATCTTGAGATGTAAAGAGTATCCTAGATTAACTTGGACTGAGTCTAGTTACATGAGTCCTTAAAAGCAGGGAATTGTTCCTATGAAGGTCAGAGGGATATGACAAGATGGAAAGGGGGAAACATTTCAAGCACAGTATGGTCAACTTCTGTTTGCTGGTTTCAAGATGGAGGACAAGGACCAAGTTAAAGAATGTATATAGCTGGGAACAACCTTCTGCTCACAGCCACAAAGGACTAAATCCTACCAATAATGCAAGTGAGCAAGGAAATGAATCCTTCCTTAGAACCTCTAAACAGGAAAACACACCCTTAGAGCAAGTTGGATTTTAGCCTGGTGAAATTTTACAAAATCACAAAACTGTGAAGTAATAAATTCATTTCAGATGTCAAATTGGTGGTAATTTATTATAGCAGCAGGAGAAAACTAATACAGATATTTTAATATGGTGACTCCAGTTGGGAAGCTACATCAGGGCCAATGAACAGGAAACCTGTAGAGGGGAAGCCAAAATCATAAAGTCCCTTCAATTTAAGAGTCAGAAAAGTGCAGAGTGTACAGAATGGCAGCCTCTCCATCCTCTTTAGCATTTTTCTTGATTCCCTTAAGGTCTTGGAGAATGGGAGCATGTGTTATACACAGCAAGATATTAGGAGGGCTAGTTTATGTCATTAGAGACTGAAAATTTACTTTCATCTCTTCAGAAGAACTGGCTTAAAAATGCATACAGAAATGACAATGTTGGTATTTTTTAGAGAATCATAATACAGTTGAATGAATATGAGTTATATGAAAGAAGAAAGCACTTAAGTGTTTAAAAATGAAGCTGATTCAGCTGCTTCAGATTTCCACTGATTGAGCGCAGACTTCTGCAATTGCCTCTGCAGCTGTTTCAGGCTTCAGTGCTACTCTTTTAACTTGACATTCTGGAAATTAGTTACTTTAGTTTTAAACAGCTGACTTACTGTTAATCAATAAAATACATCTCTTTAAGAATAATTTCTCTCCTCAGAAAAAGAAAGTACATCAGTAACATAAACATACAAGCTGCAAGCTGAGTGTCAAAGTCTTTGCTGCTGTTAAACCTCCAAGGTCCTGAAGAAGGGCTCTTCCTTGCCTGACAGATGGGTCACAAGGAAGAATCCATGTGGAGACAGGTTCAATTATGACTTTGATGGAGAAGAGGAATACTTTGGGGACAATGTAAAAATGGCCAGAAATCGAGAAAGCCATCTCCCAAACATCAGAGTTCTCCAGAGTGGTCCCCAGACCACAGTATCTAGTAGGAATCATTATAACAGAAAATTATTGAATCTCCTCCAGGCTTGATCAAAAATTCTGGGGGTGGAACTCCAAACTCTACACTGTTACAAAAATCCACAGGTGATCCAGATGTCTGCTAATGTTTGAGAAATAGTGACCTAACACAACCTCTCTGGTCACTTTCTAAATTTTCTTATTAGCTTCTCTAAAGTTTTTTTAATTCTTAGATGCCTCCAGAAATTAAACAGAGGCTGTTCTTACTAGGTTACTACCCCTCAACCTAATTTATTTTAGGGTACTGTGTATGAATGAGTTCTCACTATATCCAATAAGGTTCTTAATATGTCAAGTGCCCAATAAATGGAAAATAATTAAAATTGATGATACAGTAAGAACTTGTTTAATGAGTGGGAGTTCAAAGAAGAAGAAAAAGAATTCAATCTATTTGGTTTCAAATTTATTTTGTTTGCTGTCTACTTTTGAGCAAATTCATTTGCTTGCTACCAGCAAAATATTGTCATGAAATATATTTTGAAAACATGGATTCTTATTCCTTTTCCCTGCATTTTTACATAGTTATATCCAACACTTATTTATTTTCCTAAGAGATCCTTTCTCACTTTTGTCTATCGTGGTCACGATATGTGGCAAATTTTATGTACTGATCCAGTCCATTGTGCAATACAAGCATATCTGTTTCTACTGATGGTGCTGTAAGCACCTCACAGATTCCAGCTTCGGAACAAGAGACCCTGGTTTGACCAAAGCCATTGCTTTTGAAGTTGTTAAAGTCTGTTGATGAACAAAAAGACACTTACACCATGAAAGAGAACCATCAGATGCCAGCACATTAGTGAGTGAGAACAGGTGTCACCTTGAAGGTGGGAGTGTATCAGGAGGGCCTTATGCTAGAACTACAGGGAGAGAAGACTTCATCTTCCTGTTTGGTTTCTAGACCAACTACCTCATCTAAAAGGAGAGCAATTTGTGAGACAGAAGAAAATTTATATGAATTATCTGGTGAATGACAAAAGCACCACAAATCTGATAGTATTTTCCTTTCCTTTGATGAAAGCATGGCTCTGTGTGTAGATAGGGAAATATGTTGTGAAGGAATCAGTAGAAGTGAATCAGTAGTGATTCCATCAAATATGAATATTGAAGATGGTGTGAGTGAACATTCCAGTGATTGGTTGGATCAGGATTCAGTTTCAGATCAATTTAGTGTAGAATTTGAAGTTGAATCTCTTGATTCAGAGGATTATAGCCTTAGTGAAGAAGGACAAGAACTCTCAGATGAAGATGATGTGGTGAATTGAGTTACTGTGTATCAGGCAGGGGAAAGTGATACAGATTCATTTGAAGAAGATCCTGAAATTTCCTTAGCTGACTATTGGAAGTGTACTTCATGCAATGAAATGAATCCTCCCTTTCCACCACAATGCAATAGATGTTGGACCCTTCATGAGAACTGGCTTCCTGAATATAAAGGGGGAATTTCTGTGACATCCAAACTAGAAAGCTCAACACAGGCAGAAGAAGGCTTGGATATGCTGGAGAAAAAACAAAAAAACTACAGCAAATGATTCCAAAGAATCATGTATTGAGGAAAATGATAAGACCACACAAGCTTCCCAGTCACAAGAAAGTGAGAACTATTCTCAACTATCAACTTCAAATAGCATTAGTTATCACAGTCAAGAAGATGTCAAAGAGTATGAGAAGGAAGAAACACAAGACAAAGAAAAAGGTGTGAAAACTGATTTTCTCCTTAATGTCATTGATCCATGTGTGATTTACCAAGGTTGACCTAAAAATGTTTATGGTAAATCAGGATATCTTATGTCATGCTTCACATGTGCAAAGAAGCTAAAGAAAAGGAATAAGTCCTGTCCAGTATGCAGACAACCAATTCAAATGATTGTGTTAACTTATTTCAACTAGCTGCCATGTCATAAAAATAGGATTATATATTTCTAGTTATAACCCTAAATATTTTGACCCTATGGATTTTATTTTTACTGACATTTATAAGGGAAAGAAACTCAAACTTTCTTCCTCTAGATTTCTTTGTAATATAATTTACCTACCTTGGCAGGAAAAGTAGGTAATACGTATTCCCTTCTAGGAAAGATTCCCTTCTGTTTATATTTTATATATGGGTTTTAATAAAATTTACATTGAATATATAGCTCATTTTTTACCCTCACCCCTAATTTTAAATAATTTCAACTCTCTTAAGTGAGAAGTACCTAATTTTCTTTTTCTTTAACATAAGGCATTTAAGTGTTACTTAGCACTTTTCATGTAAGGAGAAAAATATGTATAAGAAATATAATATTTATGTTTTAGATACTCTGTGTTGGATGTGGTGATCCACACCTCTAATTACAGTAACTGAGACTGAAGCAGGAGGATTGAAAGTTCAAGGCCAGCCTCACCAACTTAGAAAGATTCTGTTTCAAAATTAAAAATAAAAAGGCTGCGGATGTAGCTCAGTGTTTAAGTACCTGTGTTCAGTCCCTGGCACCAAAAAATAATTTTAGATACTCTAAAAGTTTCTGATCTTTTTCATAAGTTCTTTCATAAGTTGAGAGTTATATTTTGTGCTATGTAAATAAAAATGAATTTATTCTACAGCCTCTGTTATATGTAGTAAGGGGTATGTAGAAATGAGGTCAGTAAAATGTGGAATTGTCCTGAGAAAATTGTATTGTTTTCTATAAACTGAAAAGTGATTCTAAGACAATTTGAAATAAGTTTTTGGTCTAGGTTATATGGTTCTTAATAGTTTCCTAAGTTTCAGAATTTGGTTTAAGTCTTGTTTTAGAAACCAGTGAATTCAGGAGTTTGATAAACAACTGTTTATTAAAACTAACTGGAAAGGTTGTAAAAAATAACTTTTGGAATCTATTTTATATATTTTAACTTAGTTATTCGTGAATAGCTCTGTTAACTTCTTTGGGTATCAGGAGATCTGGTCTTCACCAAAGGCTTTAGAAAGACTAAATATCTACTCTGCTCTTTGTCTCTGCCTCCTAACAGAGAATATTTAGCTTGTGTTCTTTCCCAGGGGCAAAAAGGGGGCAGATACACTCTTAAGGTTCATCAATATTTGCAATGCAGACTGAGTTAGAAAGAAAATAATAAATGGAGCTGTTTGCACCTCTGTTTTCCATTAAAGCTCTCTTCTTCCACCAAAACAAAACATCTTCTTGCAGGGAAGCACCATAAAAAAACAAGGCCTCAATTTGAAGTCAGAAGTAGATTCATATCCCAATTCTACCATCACCAAGCTATGTGATCTCAGGAAAGCACCTAATCTCACAGTTGTAAAAGTGATATAATACTTTACCTCTGGAGGTTTATAAAAAGTTTGAATAAAATAAAATACATTATGCTCTGGAAAATGTGTATAATTGAATGTATTTACCATCTCTTCTAATAGTAAGAAGTTAGTGGATTCCAAAAGGTGATATAGTCATAAAAACTAATAGTCTGAGGAAGACAGGATTTTTTTTTAAATAATACATATTTTATTCAATTAAAGGGTTCTCAATAGGGAAATTTTACAGTGGCTCACACAGGTGATGCCAGCAGCTAGGGAGGAGGATGCAGGAGGATCTCAAGGTCAAGTCTAATCTTACCAAATTGGCAAGACCCTCAGAAACTCAGCAAGAACTTGTTGTTTTTGTCATTGTTGTTCTTTTTAGTTATACATGATGATAGAGTATAATTTGACTTATTTATTTATTTTTTAATTTTTTAAATTTTTTTTATTGGTTGTTCAAAACATTACAAAGCTCATGATATATCATCTTTCATACATTTGACTCAATTGGGTTATGAATTCTCATTTTTACCCCAAATATAAATTGCAGAATCACATTGGTTACACACTCATATTTTTACATAATGGCATATTAGTGACTGTTGTATTCCGCTACCTTTCCTATCCCCTACTATCCCCCCACCCCTCCCCTCCAATCTTCCCTCTCTACCTCATCTGCTGTTGTTCAATTCTCTCCCTCCCCCCCCCTTTCTCCTCACAACCTCTTATATGTAATTTTGTGTAACATTGAGGGTCTCCTACCATTTCCATATGCTTTCCCTTCTCTCTCCCTTTCTCTCCCCCCACTAGTCTTTGTTTAATGTTAAGACAGGATTTTTTTAAAGAAACAATGGACCTGGATTAGTTCCAAACCAAATTGTTTCTGTTGTAGAGAAGGTGATGTTTATAAACTTGAGAAGCTGTGACATGTGAACAGGGTGACTGCATAAAATTGAAATGAGCTATATGTGGGAATAGTGTGCTGGAATTTGAAACACAACAGTGAAGGTGTGAAATTATTTGTTCTTTAATATATTGATAGTGGCCATTTGTATTCTCTCATTCTCTCTCTTCCTTCTATGGACCCTAGGCCCCCCATGCTGAAGATCTCCACAATCTCAAGGCATGTTTGTCCAGAATGAACCATGACATCCTGTCAATGAGGACTCTAAGATAGAGTGAAAGAGAAGGCCCATGTCTACCACCAGGAAGTGTGCCATGTCCTCGGAGAGGAAATCTGTTAATGCCATCTGTCAGTCAACAGGAACAGGCTATGCTCTGTAACAGCAACCCCTGTCTCTCCAGGCCTTGAAACTGCCCAAGCCACTTCAGCTTTCTGCATTACTACTAACTGCCATTAAGGCCACTTGTGGACCCAGGCTGATAGACAGAAGCCCACATTTCAAGGTGACCACACGTGAAGGAAAGAAAGAACTTGAATGTCTCCCCTCTGGCAGCCCAGAGGTGATAATGCCCTCAACTACCCTCATAAGAATGGTTGTGGAAGCCACTTACTTTCAGGGAGGATACAATATATGATCCAGTGAGCCCCAGAGGGAGGAGAACCAGGGGAATGTGGTCCCCTTTCCCAGAGACCAGAGACAGCAGAGTACAGCAGAGAACAGCTCAGTGACTCAGAGGAAACCATGGGAAGAAGAGAGGGATGTGGGCTGTCCTCTTGACTGATGATGTGGCCTGAGGTTGCGACAAGGGCAGTTCCTCTTTCTGGGCTTCCTAATAGGATTCTGGGATTTTGTCTATTCAGATGCTTCAGTTAATTCCAGTTTTGGGATCTGTTATGGAGAACAGGACTCAGTCTCTGCCTCCCTGAGTCTGCATGGGGCAGGAGTATGCTCATGGCTTCCATCCCAATGTGCTGAGGGCCACGATTCTCTCCAGTCATGCTTCAAAATGGCCCTGAAATAATCACAAAGTGACACTGAAATTACTGTAAACATTGTGAGATTGTATCATAACATTCTGTAACTGGGCCCTCCATACTCAAGGCTATCTCAAAGCACAGAAGAAAGAGGAGAAACATGTTGTGACATCCAGGAGCCCAAAATGAGCATAGGTAAGAGTAAACACCACCATGTAGAAAGCCAAGGGTGGCTTGACATTGGCCCAAATCTTTCAGATGTAACTTATAGGTGGTTAGGAGGAGCACAATCATGCAAATGAGGGCTAACAGCCCCTGGGTGACCTTTCCCTGGCCTGGGAAGCTCCTGTGTCAGCAAAAATCAAACGAAGATGGATGGCTGACTCCTTTGGCCCTATATCATTAAACAACAGCATGATCATAGAGAAAGATAAGCAGAGTGGCCACATGTAGGAGTTGGGCTTCAGGTGTGTGACTTGTGGAGAACTGGAGAAAAGCATCCATGACAGCTGGCATCTCTGAAATCCTTCCATGCAGGAAAGGATCAAGGTGAGTCACAGCCCAGCGCTGCCCTTGCAGGCTGAGGAGGGAGTGGGGACAGGACCCAACTTCACAGTGGTCGCAGAGGGCACCAATCTTTACATTCCAGTCAATATTATTCTAAGGTTTAGTCCTGGCCTTGTCATTCTCCCAAAGACAGTCACTGCATGTTGTAATGTCCACCTCTGTGAATTTATCTGCTCTGCTTTGAAATAAAACAACCTTTTCCCATTAGCTAAACAGTAGTAGCCAATACTAAGGGGTCTAAGGGATCAGAGTCTCAACCAAGTCAAGAACCTTGCCACAATAGTCAGCACCCAGTGCCTACAGACACAAAATTAGGCTGCTACTTGCCAAAGGCAGGAGGTCAGGAAAGCCAAGTATACAAAGAGCCTTTGGGCTGGAGTTCTCCCTTTCTTCATTATAAAGTTGTTGGGTCTCCCTTTAAGAATGCATGCATCTTAGGGAAGTTAATTGAACTCTCAGCAAAAAAAAAAAAAATAGAACTTTTCATAAACAAAATTGCTTTCAGCTTTGCACATAAACTCCCACAAAGCTCATCTCTGGGTCTTTCTGATGGCTCCACACTCCAGATGCACCTGGGGTCACTACTCAGACCATGGCTCTGTTCCCAGGGAGTGCTGTACTGAAGGTATCATCCAATCTTGGGCAACATGAGAGTGCGCTCATCACTGTCACACAGCTTTAGAAACAAGATCTCAAAATAGCCTGAGCTCAGTAATGTGGGCTGCATAGACAGAGGTGCCTAGGAACAGGAAGCCCAGGATACTTCACCACCCTCTCCTCAGCTGCATAAAAAATAGGTACCTAGGAACACAAAGCCTAGGGTCCTGCACCACTCATCCTCGGGTGCTTCTCCATGGGCTGCTCTGTGTTCTTTAAACCTCCTCATCATATCCTATGTGGTTGCTGACATCCTCATCTCACTAAAGGGCATATGAGTCTCAGGTGATTCAATGTTTTCATCAGGTCCTACAGGTAGAGGCTTCTAGAGCAGAGATCTGGATCCAGGCAAGTTTGTCTTTGCTCTCTGAAATCATCTGTGCCATGAGGACTGCACACCTGATAAGGAAGACCTCGCTCCTGTTCTGACACCTGGCCAAAGCACAGGCACAGGATTGCATGTGCTCGCACACCAGAAATCCTTCCTGGGACGGTCACCTGCCAGGCCTCCTCAGGCCACCAATAAATGACAGGCCACTGAAGAAATGAAGCCATGGCCCTGGGTCTTGAAAGCCACGTTTGCTAGTTGCATTTTGTTATTCAATTTGCTTATAAAGGTACCAGGAGTGATTCCAAGTCTACCCTTCCCTGTTTTACACCCTTCAAAACCCCTGAGTTAAGCAAAACAATGAGAAACGTATAGGATCTGGATAAAAACCTAGAGCCACGTATTATGGGAAATGGCTTACATAGAAGAAGGAATAGAAGCACATGCACTGGGAACACAGTCCTCCCAGGTGTCTCACTGGAAGTAGAAGGAACCCCTTGCTCACCTTCCCAGGTGTCTTCACCCCATGCAGCTCATGGGCAACAGCACACAGGAGCGATTCCAACTTCCCACAACCCAAAGCTGAGAAAGCCTCATTTTCTATCTGAACTCAACCAATGCACTGTAGATTGTTGTTCAAATTTAGGTCACCTAGCCTGACTTCCTCACAAAGAGGAATGGAAAATCTTGGGTAATAATGGAGTCACCCAACTGTGCTCACTCCTGCTCAAATTCCTTTACACTAATTATGCACCTGGGTAATGCACACATAAAAAGGGAACTCCTTTGCACTTGAACAAATTAGTAAAATTCTGGATGCTTTGCAGTGATACCTAATTCTCCTTTTAAAGAATCTTAAATATAGGACTGAAAGTTGGGACTGGGGTGGTGGCTCAGCGGTTGAGTGGTCACCTAGCATGTGCAAGGCCCTGAGTTCCAACCTCAGCACCACATAAATAAAAGTTTTGTGTCCAACTATGACTAGAAAATAAAAATAAATTTTAAAAAATGTAAAAAAGAAAGTAAAGCAACAAGCATTGTATTGTACTACAGTTTAAAGAGATGCCCTTCAGCAGCAGTTGACATTCAGGTATTACAAACTCACTGAGCTCCACCTTCTGGGGCTTGTGCTATTTGCCAGCCTGAGTGTACTGACCATCCTAAGGAGGACAGGCATGGCCACAGGGAGCAGGTGGCCTGCTCTGCCTCAGTCTCTCCTTTGGGATTTTGTGGTCATTACCTTCCAACTCTTCCCAGCCCCCCACTCTGCTGTGTCTTCCACATGGGATCATGTCTCCCTGAACCAGAAGTAGAACTGAACCATTTACAGAAGTTCATCAGCTGCAGGAGAGCAACACTCAGCGTGGTTACCACGGGGCTGGTACAGCTGGGGATTACTCCTAATACCCAACACTTCACAGAGAGTGCCTCAGAAGATCACCCCAGACAGGCAGGTCCCTCTGTGATAGGTCTGGAAGAATATATGCCTCTTCTCTGAGATCATTAATAAGAAGCCCAGTGTCTGGAGAAGCCCTATGGTGCCTAGGCTTCTATTAGCAATGCCTTTGGTAGTTTGAAGTATTCTAGGCAAAAATATCATCCTGGGCCTAGCACACTCTTGGGAGACAAGAAGACCTTTCAATAACTTACCAAGCCACTTTCCTCACCTTTAAAATGAGTGTAAGGATTTCTAATGAATAAGAACTAGGTAAATCAGCCATTAGATGTGAGGAAGTCAAGCAAGTGCACACTGCCTATAAATAGCAGTTCCTGTCCTCTGTAGTCTCACCCCTCCAAACCCAGGACATGGAGACATAGCAACATCATTCTACTATGGGCAGATATTGTTCAACTCCTGGGCATTTGCACACATCAATCCTCCATTCAGGAGATTTAGGGAACTCCCACATTCCAGGCACCCTGTAGATGGCTCCAGTTCCCTCAGTGCTATGGGTTACAGATGGTACTCAGGTTTATACCTAATGCTGGGATCTCTCCTCATCTTAGAATGATCCAGAACTCAGCTAAATGTGAAAGGAGTACTAAAAGAGGCAATGATCTTTGTTAAAATGTTTTTTTGATTTAAAAATCCAGTCTTCAGTTTCTACTGAAAATCTATCAGAACAGCTTTTGAGATGCTGCTAGAAGCCCTCATTCCCTCTATACTTCATTCTTAACACCCTAAGTGAGTTCCCACCATTAGAAATTACTTTCCTTTAGTTAAGGAATTGTCCCTATTAAAATGCAAAAATCTAAGTAGCCAAAACACTTGTCACTAATCAACACCTCTCCACCTGTCAGCCCCAGGTCTCTGTGTAGCTGATCTCAGCTCTTTTTAAATCCAGGAACACTGCCTCCTGGAAGGCAGAAACTAGACACCTCCCTAGCCTCTTTCACTCAGATAAAATAGGTGGGAAAGCTGTTTGGTCTGCAGTGTGCTGTAAATGGTTATCTAAAACATGAAAGAAAGTGATGAACACAGATGAAGGACCTAGTGTTGTAAATAGTGAAAGAAAGATCTAGAATGTGCTTCAATCATAGGTAGGATTAAGAAGGCTGATGTGAAATTCTTTGTGTTTATATATCAATACAGGCAACTTTCATCTTAGAGGGGTGTGTGGGTGCCAGGGTCTGGTGTTCCCCTGGCTTTTCAGTCAGCTGGGCCAGGGGAGAATATCCTGGAGCCAGCTGAGAAAGAGGAACCCAGGAGAGACTGGCTGGGTGAAGCCTGGGGCCAGGGCTGTCAGAGAGAGTAGAGTGCAGGGCAAGACTGCTTTTCCAGGACAGGCTATTGGTGACATTAGTCAAGAACTGGCCTTCAGAGGCAGAGGTCTTAATCTCAGGACACCTTCACACCAGGGACATGGGAAGGAGAAGCCAAGCCACAGCTACCCAGCATTGAGCTACAGGTGCTGGGGAAACACCTTCCTCCCACATTTGCTACTGGCAACACCTTGGGAGCATGTCTCTCCATGGTCTTGGCTGCTGTCCCCTTCACCCAGCAGGGGCAAAGCACTCATATTCACTGATGCAAGTGTTTTCCAAGTCAGCGGCACTAAACCCCATTATCTCACTTCTTCACACAGTTCAAATCCCCTGAAGGGAATGTTAGCAGAAACAAACATCCCATTCTGCTTCTACCCTTCATGTTAGTATTTACCTTAAGTTGATAAATTTTTATGTATCCATCTTTCACCTCCTGGGTCTAATCTTTTTTTTTTTTTTTTTTTGAAAAAAAAGAGGAATAGGAGGAGAAGGAGAGAAAGAAGAGAGACAAAAATCTAAGTTTCAGGGGCTGGGATTGTGGCTCAGTGTTACAGAGCTTGCTTAGCACATGTAAGGCCCTGGATTTGATCATCAGCACCACATAAAAATAAATAAATAAAGGTACTGTATCCAGTTACAACTAAGAAATAAATATTTTTTAAAAAAAAGTTTCAGTTTTTGCAAGATAGAACAGTGTGGGTGTGGAGGCAGAAGGGTTTGCCTCCAGACCAGCAGGGTGCAGGCAGAGTAGATATTGGCCTTTGAAGGCAAGCTTTCTAGAGAGGGGCAGTCCTCAGTGGTGCAGCCCCACCTGTGAGCCAGGATAGGAAGTCAGGCTGAGAAGTCAAGGTCCTTCCTGAGCTTGTGCTCCAAGGTCTGCAGTGTGAGAGGCCCACAGGGAGGCAGGCACCTCCTGTTGAGTTATGGAGTCTGAAGACGAAAGCAGGTCTTGTGCTGAGCCTCCAGGCCTCTGCCTGCACAGTGGTCTCCACCCAGAGCTGAGGATGGAAACACAGGAGGGGTGTGAACACCAAGCAGGCTCCCCAAGGTCTCCAGCAGACTTCCAATCATGAACAAGAACCTCTCTGGCTGACAGCTCTCCTCAAGAAGCACCTGTGAGCAAACTCTGGCCCCAGGCACCATCTGCTGAGATGGAAAAGTAGCTTGCACAGGCTGCCTCCTAGCAGAGCCACCAAACACACACATGGCACTAGGCACATTCCACCACAGGGTACACCAGGCTGTGCGGGCAGCTCGCATTTCTGCTGGCAAGTGCCCACAGAGGGGTTCTGTCTCAGCCCAAGTAAACACAAAATTTGGGGGGATAATTTTGTTTATTCTTGAAATCTTTTGTGCCTCCCACTTTCTTTAAAGGACCATTTCCACTGTATTCATATGTGAAGTCTGAGACAAGAAGCCAGGTTTACTGTGGTGTCAATACAGAAAAAGAAAATAAACCCAGTTTTCTGTTGTTTAACCAGAGGGATCCCATCATACCCATTATGGTAGTAGAGGTGCTACCCCACAGAATGGGGCATGCTGCACCTACAAAGGAGTGAGAGACATTGAAGATACCCACCGCATGGCAGTGAGTAAGAGCACTTCTACAGGTTTTGGGTTTGTTCAGAAGCAGAATCCTAACTTTTCTCAACAGCAAGGCTTCCCAAAGTGGTATCCCAGCAGGGCAGGAGCTCGAGCAGAGATGGACTGGTCAGATGACTGCAAAAGGTGGGCAGTGGACTCCTCTGGCCAGAAGCACCTCCATACATCAGGCTCCAAGACCTGCTCTCAGTACCATGAATACAAGCTATAATGGGTTTCTGTCACCTTGCCAGTGATAAGAACAAGCAGCACTTCATGGAGCCCACAGGAGCAGTCACAGGATGACAAGCACTATTCCAATGTAGTGAGGATGATAACTGATTTTGGAATAAAACTAGATGCTTATGAATCAAGTCCACAGAAAAAGTTGTTAAATTCCTGAGAAATAAGCAGTCCATCCTTTGGATAAAATAGGTGGAAAAGGTGCATAAGACACACTGTGTGTATATGTTGTTCCTGCAAGTTCCCAGAGAGCATGAGCAAAGACTGTCAGTATGTTCTACAAACCAAGCCAAAAGTGGCTATGCCAGAATCATTAGCATTTTTATACTAAAATATGACATTAAGAAAAACCATTATAGGGTTGGGGTTGTAGCTCAGTGGCAAAGTACTTGCCTGGCATGTGTGAGGCCCTGGGTTCAATTCTCAGCACCACATACAAATATATAAAATAAAGGTCCATCAACAACTAAAAAAAGAAAACAAAAGAAAAGAAAAGCCGTCTCCCTGCTTTCTTCCTAAGGAAAGTGGCCAAGTGCATAGAGAAATATTAATGACTCTGAGGTAGAATACTTGTGAGACTTTCCTTAATTTAAAAATTTCCCTCTTATAGATTTTGGAGTCAAGTTATAAAAAATATCAGTGTTAGGCCTAAAGGATACCTGCACGATGGATGAGGCATCCCAGCTGAGGGGAGACACACTGGCCTTCACCACCCATCTCTCTGTGGAGGGGTGTGCTCAGTGTGGGGAAAAAGAGTTTGATCACACACTTCATGAAATGGCTCAACCTGAGCATATGTTCAAGCAATAATACTGCAATATTTACAGAACACAGCCAAAAGCAAACTGATAGACAAGCTGTGCTCAGAGGAAATGGTTCAGTTGAAGTTGAATGCTTTCTGGGGCTGGATTAGTCAGGCAAGGTTAATACTTAAGGCAGAGATAAAAGAGAAGGCAGCCTCAGTTTTCTCATGTATACAAGGGGAAAATGGTGTTACTGTGAAAGTTTTTCCTGCAGGTTAGATGACTCAGCTCAGATCTCTCCATCTCCTGCTGTGTTTACCACATCCTCAGAGCCCAGAATGGAGTTGTGAAAACTCTGGTAATTTGCAAGTGGGGCTCACCCTCAGGTGCACGGAGAGGCAATCGTGGCCCCAGGAGACATGGCTCCTCCACCCAGGCAGTCAGCATCCCAGAGGAGAGGAGCAAGAGGCTGGGCAGGGAGGCCTGGCACCACCCTGCAGATCTCTGAAAACCTCAAAAGTGGAAGCCAACACAGTTCCATAGGAGGTTGGACTAGCAAATGTTACAGCAGACCAGTGAGCTCCCCACCACCATAGTCCATGTGGGAAAGGATGCTTTGTAGCGAGTTCCCCTCACCACCATAGTCCACGTGGGAAAGGACACTTTGCCATGAGTTCCCCATCACCATACTCCATATGGGGGAAGACCCTTTGTGAGGTACTGTGTTCAACCAAAGAGCAGCCCTCCTGCTTCACTACAGAATTGTCATGCCACTGTTCACATGCCTGCTGCTGGAGGGACCACTTCTGTGAGGACCCACAGTGGTATTTGTCTCACAGCCCATAGAACTGTGGCCTGCCTTACCCAGACTGCACCTTGATCTCTAACCACCTGGCAATTTCTGCTGCTTGATGGTTGTGATTTATCCACCTGGTTCTCATGGCTGGAGCCTTAATTAGATAATTCCATGCTGCAGTGTGGGGTCCCTTCCTAGGCCCCATCAACACTGCCATTAAGTGATGCTCATGATAAACATGTCTAAATAGAGTTGCTTCTCTCAGATTCACTGAGCAGGAACATGTTTTCTTTTTGTTGGAATAGAAAATTATATTAATTTTTTTTTATTTATAAAGGGTTGTAGCCAGCTCTGAATAGAGTCCTTGGACTAGTTCTACCTTTGAGACAGAATAGAATTTTGGGATGTCTAGACTAAATTGGGCAGGATGTCCTGCACAATGGCTCCATAATTTTCAAAAATTTCAGATAATTCTTTTAAGAAAAGAAAAAGATCAATACCAAATGCTATTGCAGATTACAGTGATCTTTTGTCTAACTTGTGAAAAGTTGGAGACCCGCAACATGAGAATCTACGTGTGCATGCTCATTAAGAGATTCAGGCAAGCCTGGCAGCCAGGGTCAAAGATGGAGCCATGCATGAAGTGTCAGATTTTGTGCTGGAACATGGGACAGGCAATTTTAGAAACAACAGCTTATAAAGTAATGAAAACCCATGAAGGAATAAGCTCTTACAAGCAGCCCTGTAATTGGACAAGCTGCCATGGTGTGTAGGTATGTTGGGTTGTTGGTTTCCTTTGCAAGGTGGTGCTAGTATCTGAGGACAGCAGACATGGTCCCTGGAGAGGTCTGTGGGCATCCTTTCTCTTCACCTTGGTAATGATTCCTGATTACCTCTATGTGGCTGCTTGCCTGAATCTAGGTGTTATTTAACATAAAATAATTACTTAGCCCTCTGCAGAAGGCTGATTTAGATACTAAAATAAAATACTGTTCTAAGTATGGCAGCTTAGTGTACATTTGCAAACACTGCGTAAAATGTCATTATGTTGTAGTAGGATTTAAAATATTGAATCATGCAGTGACCTTTCCTTAGAAGGAAGAGGTTTAACCCTGAAGCAAAATTATTGAGAGTTGCCTATATCAATTTAGAGCTTTTTGTACTCCAGCAAATGTAGAATTATTTTTCTCAGATTATGTGGCTCCCAAATTAATGACATCAGGGTAATTTAAAATTGCACATTCTGCCTTCATATTATATTGGTTAAACCTGGATTTCTGCTTCTGTGTCTTCCTTTCACAAGGAGCCATTCAAGGCTCAGTACCCCCAATACAATTCTATGGCAAGTCTTTGAGCTCAGTGAAGCTAGGTACAGAGGACTAGAACAAATGGAAAAGCAAATTAATATTTAAAATACAGTAAGCACATCTAACTGCAGGCTCCCTGTTGACTTACAAGTAGATCAGCAAGTCGCAGAAATTAGAGGCTAACTAAGCTCATGCAGAAAGGCTGTGTTTCTTTGCTTTTCCAAGCCTGTGCACAGAGATGAGATTCAGGTGTGGCTGGAGTGAAAAAAAAATTCAAATTTCCAAAAGGAGAAAGAGAATTAAAAACAGAGACAACAAAAACTCCTCAAATAATGGCCTTGGTGGTGACAACAACTCTCCCTTAGCAGCCTGGAGTGTTTAATATATTGAAATGGTTCATCTTCCTGCAGTGGACTTTTAATAACTCTGACAGGTGTGAAGCTGTGCTTCATATTTATTCATTTTGTCACTCCCCCTCAATGTATCTACACATCCTGATATGCTTGTCTGGTAAACTTTATGGCCTCAAGAGCCTTGTTATTACCTTCATCAATAACCTGGTGCTCCTGCTCCCACTAATCCCTCATGCCTTCCTGTGCCCTGCTACAGTTAATAAGTGTTTTGCCATGATCAGTGATTCATATGCATGGGCACCTGTTCCCTTCATTCAACTTGCCCTGCTAAAGTAACACGACAAAGACAAATGTGATTTTGACTGGATCTTGTCAAGTAACAAGGAAACCAATCTGGAAAATTCCCCTTAGGGGTCAATTTATACAGACAATCAATTTTTACAACTGGGATTAATCTCTTCTTTCTTCCTTCCTTAGGCATAATACTTGGAAATAAATCCAAATCATATTGAGTATTACGTTAACACATTATTACTTTAAAATGATCTAATATTCATGCAAATATCTACAATGAGTGAGTTGTGAGAAACTGCCAATATTATATATTTCCAAAAGTTTAAAAATACACATTTATCACCAGTACTAACTTTTATAGCCTAAGTTTGATTATGCAATACTAACCTTTTATATTAGGATAATAGATATTTTATTTCTGCAATTATTTTAATGTGTAGATTTCAAATGTAATTACATCATTGGTGTCATTGTGTGCATCAACGTATGTACAAGTAGCCTGCCTGTCCCAGTACTTAGATCTGAAGGACTAAAGGACTCTTTTCTCCTAGGTACAGGCATTGAGTGAGCCCATTATAAACCCTTCAGTCCAAATCTTAACACTGAAATCATGCTATTTTTAAAGGAAATGCCATAGTGTAATATATTAGCATTTCTTCATAAAATCATTACATGGAACATGCACAAAGTGGGATGTCAGAATCGAACTTAATAACTTAGTGACTGTAGCAGTTTTAGGTTGGGACTGTATTTCAAAATTCATAAAATACCTCTAGCAATGCTCCTTCAGTACCATGGTCCCATTCTCCTGTGTTTGGGGATTTGAGTGCCCATGCAATACAGAGATACCTAGGTACCACCCTGCCACTGGCATTGTGAAAGTTTGCCCACATTCCAATGTTGAACTAATATTTGTAACTGTTGCAATATAAAATAAATTAACCAAAATGCAGGATGTACAATCTAGATATGATAACATTTCTGGTTATAACTTTTAAAATTATGTACTAAGTATTTATTATTTCTCTCAACAAATTACAGCCATCTTTGCAGAAGGCATAGAAAGTAATAATTTTTTAAACTAAGCATTTTTCTATTAGTTTCCTTTTTTGATGGAGTTTTTATTAACATATGGCATTTCCGGCTTTAATGAGGATTCAGCATTTTTAAAATCAAATTTTATTTTTTTAACTATTTTACAAAACTTTCTTTACAGATCACATAGTGTTTGAAGTTTCAAGCATATCCAAATATCTGTCATATACAATCTAGGCTGTTAGTTGTGTTTATTATACATGAACTCTGTCTCCAGACTTTGCATTAACTGTACCCCCTGCCTCAAATGCTTTTTTTGTTTCTGAGACTTTATTATCTCCTCTCCTCAAGAAACTGGGTTAAATATCCTTTATGAGAATTACACTGCTCTGTGACTATATTTCAGCCTTGCTTTCTCACTATATCTAGTCTCTTTGAGGACAAGACTTTAGTATGTTCATGATTATTATCTTTGCTACTTGGTGTGAACCTTGGCACATCATAGGTATTAAATAAGTATTTGTGGAAAAAATGGATAAAATTACCAGAAAAAAATGTTACTTAATTTCATTTTTCTTCCAAATTTAAAAGTCATTATAAATCCCATATGTAAAAATATTCACTTGTTATCTTGATGAATGCTATACTTCTTTATATAAGTGAAAAGTTTCTATTATTTGGTTATAGTTTGAATTTGGGACTAGCAAAATTGTTTCTTTAGTAAAAGGTCTCTAGTTTTCCTTGAAGAAAAAAAATGTAGATAATCTATTCAGACAACATGTAATTAGCATCCCATGTTACTCATTAATATAAATTTCTGAAATAGCTAGACTTACTTTTTAAAGATTCAGAGTTTTATGTACCCTAGTTGTAGAGCTTTGAACATGAGTGAGAAGTATGGTCCTGTGCCCCCTGCCCATGTAAGTAAACATACAATGTAAAGATTATATTAGTTAAATGTTTCTTCTGTTGTATTGCTATTTGCCACCTACCACAAACTCTGGTTATTTTGGAATCCAAGAAGTAAATGTTCAATAAATTCCTGGGAGAAGCAACACTAGAATGCAGATCCTTAATCAGCATGTGCCCTGTGAGTGAGTGGTTAAACACATTCACGAACAATTTAATAGATGGAAGTTACTGTCTACATGTCATATGCTTTCTGAAAATTAGTAAAAATGTCCTAATGGGGGTTAGTTTTACATATTGTGTCAATCTTTCAGTTAAAATATATGTCAAAGATTAATCTATATACATTCAGTAATTTTTTCAAATTTAATCTAGCAAAAGGAATTGAGAAAGATAGTGTTTGTGTGGCCTCTAAGAAGATCTTGATTCTAGAAGACATAAGGTAAAACCTCTAAAGGTCAATAATCATGAGGCTTAGTTCAGAGAATTATATTTTAGGATTTTACAGAAGTTCCTCTTCTGCCAGACCCCAGCACCAAACTGAGAGAACAACCTCTTTTGTTCTCTCCACAGTTCCTTCTTTTAATGCCTCTAGCAAAAACATTTCCTACTAACACAAAAATATTTTCTTCCTTTAGCAAGTAGCTAAACCAAGGAAACATGGCATCCACTACTGCCACTAAATTGACTGAGCATCAGACAGTGAGTACAGTCTTTACCTGGCACCTGAGTTCCAGGTGGACTTTGCACACTGATCCTCCATACTGCTCGAAAATCCTGAGATCATGTGGTCCATCATCTCTTGGTTGTGTTCAGGTAGCCACTGTCCTTAGGTTATACAGTCCCTGCTCCAAGTCACACCTCTGTTCATGGCCCATCTTCCCAGGAATGCTGCAACCACCTTTGCAAACCAATGAAGAACTTAGGATCCAGGATGGTACCAACTTGCCCCTAGGTGCACACTCCTAGCTCTCAGAGTTCTCTAACAACAGGCACCTGTGGCCCCATGTCATATGCTGCCTCTGGGCAGTGGCTGCAGCACCTGCCCAAATGGAAGCACTCAGGGCTGGGAAGAGCCACTGATTTCCCTGCATGCTCAGGCCCTTTCTGTTCACACCTTTACCCCACACTCTGCCCTATGCCTTTTTTTCCATTTCTCTATTTTGTGTCCTTTATTTTGTATTCCCATTTTCTTGGGCTGCCAACTCCCAAGATGCAAACATAGCTGCAACAAGGTGCCAGGCTGAGTGACGGGGTGCAATAAGGGAAGGGTAATACACACACCACCACACAAGCACACAATCATAGCCTCATTCCCACAAACTTATGCATCACACAAATACAGACTCACAAAACAGTTCATGCACACAGATACACATACACACAATACCTAGGTATACATTTGGACATCTCCAAACAGATGGACATTCATTCTCATATATGCATATTCCAGACACATGTCCTCATGCACACACAGCCATATTTGTTTACCCACACTCACAGTTCAGACATGCAAAATCTCTCCTTAGTCTCCATGACTATAAACATTCCTGACCTCTACAGGGACCTGGAAGGTGGCTAGCTATGAATCCAGAGGCAGGCTAAACTCCAGTCTGGCCCAAGGGAGAGTAAAAAGGCAGTGGGACAACAGAAATCTGTTATCTTCCTGTCATAGGAAGCAAGGTGTGAGGAGAACCTACATACCAAAGAAGCAGTTCACACACTCTGACCTGGAACCCTCAGTGAGGGGCCTCCTGGCTCCTAGAGATGTCCCCCAGGAATAAGAATGTTGGAGTATGGAAGGAAGTCTTTATGGTCCCAAACTGAACCTCTCCCCTTTGTTGAAGGCTGAACCACCTTAGGCATCCCCTTTCCACATCGACATCTCCCCACTCTAGGCCTATCCACAGGATCTTGTCTTTCCTTTAAGATCTCCTCACTGATACCTGTACCTCCACAAAATGGGGTCTCACTCAGACACCTCAAGGTAATGTCCTCCTCTGAAGGATCCTCATGCTGCATCCGCCCATGCACACAGCTTAAAGACACCAGAGGTAACCTTACCTCTAGCCCAAGACCCCAAACTAACAGGACACACTTCCTACATTGCAGATGAAGATGCCCATCCTAGGTGAGCCCACCTCTAATGTGGCAACTCCTGTCGCCAAAGAGTACCTCTCCAGAAGCCGCTATCCTCCAACCCAAGGCGCCTGCACCCTCCCCGTGGGGCTCCCAGCACCTACCTCCTTTGGCTTGGGTCCCATAGTTGGTGGCTCTGAGCTCTGGTGGCAGCAGGTCCTGCATCCCAGCTGCAACAGCATTGGCTCCTACACGCCAGCAGCTCCAGTGCTCTATTGGCAGTGCTGGTGGCTCCTGAGTTCTGGACGCCATCACCTCTGTAGGGTTAGATTCCACGCTCTCATGGCAGTGTCACTGGCTCCTATACTCCAGCAGCTCCGGCTCTCCATGGGTGGTGGTAGCGTTGGCTCCTGCACTCCAGAGGCTCCCATGAACCCGATGCTTTCATGCTCTGGTGTGGAGGGGGCAGCAGCAGCAGCGGCGGCAGCGGCAGCAACGGAAGCAGTGGTTCTTCCTCCCATTATTTGGGGGTGGCTTTGGCTCCTGCGCTTTAGCTAAGTCAAGGGTTCCTGCACTCCAGCCACTCTGGTGGTCCGGCAGGAGCAGCGGCTTCCATGCTCAGGCGGCAGCATTGGCTCCCACACTGCAGCGGTTCCTACACCTCGAGCTGGCTTCAAAGCTCTAGCTGCAGCAGCGGCTTTGTCTTCTGCTCTTTGGGGGCGCCATTAGTTCTTGCGCTCCTGCAGCTTCCTGGCGGAGGTAAGTCGAGGCGGTGGCAGTTCCTCCTCCTCCTCCCATATTCTGGAGATCACGTGGACTGGTGGACTTGCTAAAGGACAAGCGCAAGTGCTCTGCCCTTACTCAAGGGGCTGGTGGCAGGAGCAATTCCTAAATTTGGACCAATAGGGTTGCTACTTTTTCCAAATCCTTATTAGCATAAATGTGAACCAATAGGGTTGACCCAAGAGGTATATAAACCCCTAGCTGAGCGCCCTCCCTTGGAGAATTATTGTGGGCTACTGGGAGTAGGTTGCATTGTTTGAATTTAAAGGCCTGGAACCCTGCAATAGTGTCTGTGGTTGGCTGCAACACCGGTGGGCAGAGTCTCCCATCAAGGAACTTGGCTCAGAGACCTGCCACTTACTAGGAACCCACCCGACAAGACAAGCAGAAAACTCAACTTTCACTACAGGGAGCTCTTAGCGAGGTATGGGTGCTTATCTATATAAATCAATATAAATGAGTATGTAGTTTATTTTCGTATAATTTCACACCTTAATTTTTCAAAGTAAAAGAATTGGTTTAAAAATTAGACAAATTTAACTAATTAAAGCAAATCTATTTTATTTTATTTTTTAAATTAGACACAGGCAATATATGGGGATGCATTTCTGTAATCCCAGTTATCAAGAGGCTGAGGAAGGAGTATTGCAAGTTCAAGTTCAAGGTCAGGGAATTTTAGGTAGACCCTACTTCAAAAAAAATTTATACTTTATTTTGTTATTTATTTTATGTGGTAATGAGCCAGTGGCTCACATGTGCGAAGCAAGCACTTTACGTAGCTGAGTCACAACCCCAGGTTGGATGTGTAACTCAGTGGTAGCAGGCTTGCCCAGCATGTGTGAGACCTTGGGTTCAATTCCCAGCCCTGAGAAAGTGAGAGGTGTGCAGGCACATGCACACACGCATTCTCACAGGAAGAGAAATGCAAGAAATAAATGTATGGTATAATCATAGATGTGGAAGAGTTTATGGTATTATAAATTAATAAACTTTAATAAGAGTAAAACTAGAAGAAAGTTATGGTCAGCATTAAAAATTTTATGGAATCACAAAACTTTTGAATCAATTCAGAAACATTGGCAGTCTTGCCAACATAAAATGCCAGTTATATGGTTCTCCACATAGGGTCACACTACCCTGCTTATCTTGACATTGATATATTTCATTTTCTGTGGCTCTCCACCAATAGCCCAGCAACATTGAGAGTTCTAATATGAATATTACACAAGTTCTTATATATTTCATTAGCTCTGTGTTATATGCCAGTATAGAAACCAATTCCCAGCTCTATGTACATTGCACAATATATGAGTTGTGCCCTCAGAGAATAACAGAGTCTATGTAGAAACTAGTACCAATGAACCTAATGTCACCAATAGAAACCATGTTTTGTGGCTTTTTACATAGGTCCAAGCAATCCTGTAAATCCTGACATTGTATAATTTTAGTTTCATGTGAATTCCATGTAAACCACAGATATTTTCCCTTATCCTGTAGGAACACTCCATTCTCATCATATAATCACCCTGCTTCAAGGACTCGATCAATGCATCCTGACTGGGATGCCTAATGTATTCTTCAGCCTCCTCAATGCCACAGTTTCTGGCAGCTCTTGATTGCAGGTATACTGACTTTATTCCCTGACACCTATCCTTATTCATCCTCTCCAGAGGCTTTTATTGTTGCTTTTCCCTCTCAGTGGAATGTCTTTTCTGCCCCTCTTTTCCAAAAGTTCTTCCTCATCAATAAAATCTTAATTTGATTGTGATTTTTCTGATAAGTTTTTTTTTATTCTCTTGACATAGTTTATTCTATTCTGTAATTGACACTGAGCATTCTTAAGAGTCTTATTATAAGTATAACTTGACCGTTATTTGTGTCTTTAACAATTAATATCTGTTTCCTACATTAGAATAAAACTTCACTAAGGGACTCTTTGTCTAGGCTTTAACTGTGGGTGTCAGACATTAACATCAACTTTAAAATGTGTCATCATATCCAAAGCATCTGGCAGTGTCAGTCATGTACTAATAACCTTCTTTTTAGTCATCTGGCCAATTAAATGAATTTTTATATGATTTTTATATATAATAAAATATGAAGTGTGATATAGTAATTTGGGGTTATTTAAATACTATATTTATAAAGAAACTTATAACATTTAATGTCATAATTAGAATACTATATGATGTTTGAAGTACAGTCTGTCCTGAATACCTGTGGGATATGTAGGAGTAGATTCAATCAATTATGATTTTGAAGACATCTGGAAATAAATGGAATCTTAACTATACATGTACACACATTTATTCTTGACACTTGTTCCTAAACAATATTGAAAATATATTTTGTTGAGATATTATATGTAAAAATGATTGAAAGTATACAGGAAGATATGCAATAAATAATATAAACATATAACACTACTGTATATAATAGATTTAAAACCCAGCAGATTTTAGTGTGTGTGTGTTTGGGGTGGGGCTTAGAATCACTCTCCCATGAATACAGAGGAACAACTGTGCACTACAACACAAGGAAAGGTGACTGTTTTTCCATCAGAAATACCATTGTTTGCATTACTTGATAATAGAATAAACAGAACTGTATATCATTTACTTATTTAGGATGCTTATGCTAAAAGAGGGCCTTTCCAGCCATGATCCTCAAATATTAATTAAGGCCATTATTTGACCCAGCAAAAACTTAATTGAAAAAATGTATCATAAATCTATTAGTATGTATAATCTGTTATACACTGATTTTCATAATTTACATGTCTTTTTGTACCTCTTTACATTTTTGCTTAAAAGCTTATTTTTTTAAATCCCTATTAGTAAACTTTATTTACATTAATATCCAAAATTTCAACAAAAAAATTCTTCTCTTTTTCAATTTTTTTTTTGAATCTAGTTCCAAAATTTTTAGAAGTCCACTCTCCTGCCTCTTCTACCCGTCCTACTCCTCTTCATTTTTTAGAAATTATTGTGCTGTACTCTCTTGGTGAAGATAAGTACTTAGTAAAAGATGAGGCTTTCAAAACGTGACTAAAGATTTTGTAAATCATTTCAAGAACACTGAATGGTGGTAGTATCTCTGAATACATATTTTATGCATTCACATATATTTTAGTCTTTCACAAATATTCATGAGTTAGGATCACAACATTGAAGATTAGTACTGTATTTGAAAGGAATTTGAGCAGAAATATGAATGAAGAAGAAGCTTGTCTTTACTGAATAACAAATTGGCTGTAGCCCTACTCTAGCTTTATTCCCATCTCTTGTTATTTAATATAAAATGATTGTTTTAAAACTTCTAGGTAATATGCTTGAATGATTAGATTTATATGTAATTCTAATTAGATTGAATTCCTTATTAAAAATAAGGAAAACTGCCATGATTCTAGAGATTGAGTTAAAGGAAATCACAGTTGAAAATTAATTTAATTCTTTTTTGAACTTTGGTCATTCAGTAAGGGCATCCAAAGGGATAGCTTTCAAACACTATTACAGCTCTGGATCCAAGAGTCAACACATCCCTATTATTGTTTCTCAAAAACCTCCATTTACTCATAATAAATTCAGTAGTATAAGAGAGAGAAAACTGTCAGGAACTCCAGGAGGCTTCACATCACATGCTTTTGCTTCTGTGGTGAACTCAGATGGTGTCAGCACACAGAGCACTGTAACCCTGGCTGCATCTTCAAGAAAACCTGATGCCTTAGCCAGGCTGGAGGGAGAGTGTGAAGCTGTTTTGTCACCATTGAGGACAAGCACTCTAACCTCTAAGTCCTGCTTAACTAGAGTGATGAATGATTTTCTTTCTTTTACCAGGACACTCACAAGAATTACAGTTAAGTATTAAGTAACTTTTATTATTGCAATTTTGTTTTCCTTTTAAAAAGCGTTTTGAAATCCTGATAGAGTTGCCATAATTTTGATCCTACAAATTTGTGATTGTGTTGAATTATTTAACTTGAATCACACTTTCTAAACTCAAGCCTATAATAAAAAAGAAAGATAACCCATAACATAATATTTAATCAATGATTTAATTATCATATTGGAAATAAAAATTATACACAGTTTAAAATACTACAAAACATAAAATAAAAAAAAAAAAAACTGATCAAATAACACTTTACATTACCAGGAAAATATTTCACTTTCAAGGTCACCATTTAAAGTTGCCACATATTTTTTTCCATTATAATATTTTTAAAAATTAAATTAATAAGAAATGCCTGATATATATAGTGTAATATACAGTATTTCTGCTCTATATATTGTAAATACATGTAATAAAAAGAAAAATAAGTGCAAAGAAAAATTTACGGATTTAGAAAATCTAAATGGAAAATCAAAATATTTTTCTTTAAATGGGCATATTGAAAGATACTGGTTTGCCATTGACAAAATTAGATGTTAAAATTGACACTTATCTTTAAGGAAAAGGAAATAATGGGAATTGGATTGCTCATTGCATTTTATTAAGCAGAAATAATTTAATCTCTATTTCACTTTACTATATATCAAGCACTTTGTAAGAGATTATAATTAGAAATTCATTGTATCAATTAATCTTCAAATAAACTTATATTACTATTACTGAATCAATTTACATCTGAGGAAATTGTCAAATTTGCAAAATAATTTTCAAGAGTCTCATGTTAAGATATACAAATAAAAATTGAAGCAATGTTGCAATTTTAAATTAAATTCAACTATTGATTGTCAGAAGTACATTTTACCCTAACAATTGCAAAGTGTGAGACATTACTATAGAATTGTGACATCATTTTAACATTTCTATCATGATGCATTACACACATGAGATATCTCATCATCCATCATTATGTTCATTTAATTTGAATTATATTTTGTTTTACCCACAAATGGCTCTCTGCACTCTTACGCCAGGGTTAGACTTTTTGGGAGATACGGAGATGGGGTGACAGAAAATAGCACATGGAGCTTCCCCCAGCAAAGGTGGAAGAAAAGCTTCTTACATGAGACCTTCAGGCCCAGGCCCTGAAAGTAAGGAGAAAAAGCTTCACTTAGAGGTAGCCTTTGGGGGTTTTAGGCAGGAGGGGTGGAAAATACCATCTTATTGGAAAATAAGATAGTAAACAGGGTGTGGTCTTGAGCCAGGAAGTAGAAGGGGTGATCTAATAAGGCAGGCCTGCCATGAGGAATAAAAGGGAAGAAGGTCAGACTTTGTACAATGAATCTGTCTTTGGGGATAAGTAGAGTGGGCACACAAGGATTGTGGGGTTGGATGTCCAATACAAAAGATATGATATCACATAGACTGAATTTGGGGGTCCTGGATGCCCAGTGGAGTGCAGCTCTGTACAGGAGTGATGTGGAGCTGCCAGGAGGAAGTAGCCCAGGGAGTTGAAGACCCTCTTCTTGGCTGTATAGGTCCCACATATGGCAGGGAGTTGGTCAGCATTCACTGACCAACCTTCCAGATTTGAGAACCAGTGCAGAGCCCAGTGACAAGACAGGCTGAGCTGGATGTGGCATCGGGGAGATATAGGGGGCAAGTAACTCTGGTGGAGATGGATTCCCAGTCAACTTAAGACCTTTTCTATCTTCGATGTTCACTCACTATTTCTACTGAGCACCTACAGTGTGGGTTTTGCTCCAGGTGCTGGGGCTACTGTGAGATGCTACAAGCCAATCATCATCCTGGCCCTGCACCCAGCCCCACCCATCTCTTCCAGAGCCCCACACCTAACAATCCCAAGATTTGGAGTGTTTCCTACTCATAAAGGCACTGAGCTAGGAACACCACCTCTGGTCAACAGCTGTGGTTTATAGATGAGGCCTCCAGTTACCAGGGAAGGCCGGTGCTACCCAAGGTCAAACAGCCAGTCAATAATTCACAAGCTGATCCTAAGGCTTCCCAATCTTTGGGGAGGGGGGAACTTCTGGAAGGTCCCTGAGCCAGCCCCATCTGGGCTCTGGCAGGAGGGCAAATAAAAGCCACATATTAACAAGGTTACAATGGCTGGGGCAAATTGAGGACACAGTGCTGGGGATCTAAACAAGCAAGGAGCAATCTGAGAGTGCTCCCAGGAGGTGGTGAGGTGCCTGAAGTCTCATGCTGGCTTAAGTCCCTTTGTCCTCCAGCCTCCTCAACCCCACCCTCTTTCTGGATGGGCCCCTCACCCAGCTTCAGCCTTGGCCTGACATTTCCCATGACGTTTGCTGCAAAGAAATGGAGTCATAAATCCAAAGGTTAAATTTGTACATTGCCTTTCACTGCTAGGCAACATCATGGTTCCTCCACCCATCAGGAACCCCATGGGTATAGATTTGTGTGGGATTTCCCACTTATCTCAGGGCCTCTGCTTGCTGAGGGCCTGAGAGTTTTCCCTTCCACTTCTCTAAAGCACCCCAGTCACCAGGTCCCCAAATGGGTTCATGGGCACACCAGGCCCTGAAGTTTGGCACATAGGGATTCTATGAGAGAGAATATTACCTACCCCACTCTAAAACCAAGGCCCTGAGATGACCTGCAGTCAAGAAGAGAAGAAAGAATTTCAGTACCATTTAACCCAAATGACCCCAAATTTGACCCTAAAACCCTTGTTTGACATCTTCCAACTGTGGAGATTCAATTCTATGGACTGTGATTCATGAGGGCCAGTTAAGAGTGCTGAGGTATTGACTGGAGGGCCATAGAGCACCCCTGGGAATGAGATAGGCTATATGAATGAGAATAAATCAGCTCTTAACACCCCTATGTCCCAGATCAGCCCAGGTCCATGTATCAGAGTGCTGAATGGGGCTCACTGTGTGCCAGGCCCAACTGGGCTGACCTGGGAACTCTGGTTTCTGTCTACTCAGCAGTTCCCCAAGGCTACTTATGAAGGTCTACCAATAGACATGACTCCAGTCCCCACTACTTGGGTCTGGCTACCATAAGGAGGGTCATCAGGGGCCATGGGCAGCCTCAATCAGAATAAGACATCAGACTGCCATCAAACAAGGCAGGTCAGTGACATCATCATTTCAGTCTCTATCCTCCCACACTAGGGCAAGGATATGGACTCTACCCAAAGATAGGGAAGACTGTTAGACTTAGCTGGTAAGGCTGGAAGCTATGTGAAAAGGGTAGGCAAGGAGAGGCGCTGAAACAACCTCTGCAGAGATGGCCATCCTTAGATCTGAGAAATTGCTGGGGTATGTGTATGAGAGGGGAGCTGCATCTCTAGAGCCCAGCTACCTGGCTGTGGCCAGTATAAGAGGCCAATGCAGGTTTGAATAAATAAAATGTAGTACATTTTCTGGAAGGGATTCTATGCACACTAGTAAAGCATGATGAACAAGAATAGTTTCAGATGTGCAAAATGTTTAAAATATAGTGACAAAAGAAGAAACTTCAGCACAAAACACACAGTGTGGTGGGACCCAGCCAGACTCACATACTCCAGAGATGGTGTAGAGAGACACAGATCTTGAAATATGGCTAGGCCAATACCTTGAAGTTTTTGAGAATTCCATGACCAGAATTCCCTGGAGAACCTTTAGATCTCCTGTTGCTCATCATGACTGAACCAGTGAGTGCCGTTTTTGACTGAATGGAATTCATGACCATGGTGAAGAACAGAGATGCCAGTGAATAGGATCCAGCAGGGAAGTGGGCCTGGAGCAATGGAGTGCAGGTGTGTGATCCAACATCTGTGGTGGACCCCTGTGGTTCTCTCATTGGCTTCCAAATGACATGTGACTGACATGGTGCAGCCAGCAGACCCTAAAATGTAAAGGCATGTTGTTGTGGGGAGAGGATTGGGTGTGATGCTCAGTATCAAGTTGCTAAGCTCCAGTGGGACAGATATATGGGATAGCAGCCCAGTTTGTGTTTTTTCCTTTAGACCCTGACTCACCCCACGTGACAGAGATCCCTCCAGCACTGTGTCCCGGTTGACTTTTTGTATTTCAAAAACAAACACCAATTTTCCAGGGAAGCTGCGAGAAATGCCATTAAAACTTGAGGGTGACCCAAAGGCTTCACAATCCAGCCAGGGAGATATTCATACCACAATGGCCACAGTTACCTACAAAGAGAAGATTTAGAAGTGCTGCCTCCTGTTCATATTGGAAAATATAAACCCATGTCCTCCTGTTCACATAGATTCAGACCAATCTTTGATGGTCTCACTACAAAGGAAGCTAAAGCACAAAGCTATATGTCTAGTGCACAAATGTTAGAGGCAGATAGTCAAGAAGTCATAAGGCCAGCATAGCTCCCATGTTTGTGGAATGTTTACCCTGTCCTCTACTTCTGGGATCTCTTCTGCCACACACAAGTTTGTGAGCTGCTCAGAATTTCCAATTTCAGATATGTATTCACAGATTTTTTTCCTCTTCTCCTCTCATTGTGTCTTATTTGGGGTGATAGTAATGTCAAGGCATTGTGGTGGATGACAGTGGAAGATTTTTATGTGCCACATGCTCGCATATATATTAGACTCATTTTCCGTTTTGCCATTTGAAATATTGAATCTCTGACACTAACCCATTACCTCCTAGACTCTACTTCTTATCCTAACATCAATAAAAATAATCCTAAAGGAATAGAAGTAGAGGCTTTGATAGGAGGCATGGTGTGTACTTGGACTTGCCTTTTGCTTCATCAGAGATACATATTATAAAAACTGTAACACATTTTTCTTGTTTTACTTCTCCATGAATTATCAAAATTAACAAATATGTAACTTCCTGACACCCTGTCTCTGTCGCCTGGGTCACAATGTACATTTTTATGTACATATATATAATCCTACTGCCATCACAGGTATATTCTTGAGAGTACTCTCACTTTGGAAAATACAAATTTCATGAAGAAATCACTGCCCCCCAATACACTGAGGTAACCGAATATTCAAGCTGTGGTGAGCTTTATACTTCAACAAGTTTATACATGAAAAAATGTATAAAAAACCAAATATTTTGGGTACATGTGTGAAGGATATATATCCCTTTATGAATTTCGATTGGCATACACACTATTACATTTTAATGTATTAAATATACTATATATATATATATATATATATATATATATATATATATATATATAGTATGGATTTGCAAACATGAAATATATGTGTCATATACTTATACTACCTTGATTCCTTCATGTCTTCTGTGTGGATTTATAATCAACTTTTCACAAGATATTTCTCAGAAATATTCATTTTCTTGACATACATATTCATTTCTGAACACTCAAAATGAACTTCAGGGAATATTGAGTACTAAGCCTAATATTTCTACAGTAAGTGACCCAGTTTAACATCAATGAAAGTATATTTATATGGAACATGATGTGTATTTTGAAGTAAATTTTCAATCAAAATTGTTATATTCCTATTTATTCTGTATATATACATCATAGGATGTATCATTTCATCCACAATTTACCAATTGATATGCATATGATTCACTTTCCTTCACTCCCTGTATCAGAACCCATATATTTCTCCATGTTGCTTTACTTGCTATTTCAAGAGATTTCTTTTATAACATATTACTTTTGAATTCCATCATCATTTCCGAAGCAAAACTCAAACACAGTTTGTTATAATTAGTAACCCTAATATTACCACTACATGTATAACTACTTGGATTGAGTGTTTGTATGTGAAAAACAGATTTCATGTATTTTTTAAAATATCAATTCAATCCATTATTTAATATAGTAACCTTTTATATTTTTTATTCACCATATGGTCTATTCATGCATCATCTCTATATATGTAGACCCAGGGTACACCTATTTTTATCCCCAAACTCTAAATGATACTGTTTCAAAACATGCTCCCAAAAATGGTGGAAGAAATACGCATGTCACCTACTCCATGTATTCCATTCCTCACATTATCTTCTGGACACAAAATGCAAAACTCACACTTATCTTATTCTTCTACCAAAGGCTTATTTTAATGAGAGCATGGATTACTAAAATCATCTACATCTGCGTTGCCTATTGTTTTCAAATTTCAATCCTATGATGATTATACACATTTTTCTTCCTAGGATAGTGTATTCAACCACCCCCTGTTGAAAATATCCCTGATCTTATCACTCATTTTGTACTTTGCCAGATGAACTAACAGCCGTATTGATATTTCCCCAAGTGCCTTGTTGTGACAGACTCTTCATGTGTCCTGACATTCCCATTTACACTCTAATAGAAATTCATTGGATGGCAAAAAGGGCCTCTGATCCAAACCCTAACCTCACTCTTCTTCTTTACCCTACACTGGAATCCTGCCTACTATCTCTATTTCACTGGAAGTTCTCTTTTACATTCAGTAGTCCCAGGTACATGATCTTATGCCATTGTCTATGGATTTAGAGGATTCATCTCTGCAGAACATAATTCAAAACTATGTATCCAAACCAATGGCCAACACTTTTGTGTGCTTGAGATCTTACCTAGTTTTCTATTTTCCTACTTACATTTCACCTTACATTCTTATAAATGTCCCAGTTGCCCAATTCCTGTATTCATTCAGCAGAATGACTCCTAATCCAAATCGAACATGATACGACCCTTAACCATACTCTGTTCCCTCAATCTATTTTCACATAACAGCATGTCCTGAGTTGATCTTGCCATACAGGTATGTAGGGAATCCTACAGCTGCTGAGAAGCTCAAAGGTAGATTCAGAAATGATCCCTGGAGCAAATGTAGGCAGCTAGGTTGGACCTGTGAGGTCTAAAGTCATCTTCCATGGCCAACAACCCAGTCAGGATGAACGGATGTGACTGAATCAGCCTCTCTCTTCTCACTGCAGGGAAGATGGACTCAATCAGGCCTGTGTGGATTGAGATCCCGGGCTCCTAGGGTATATAGACATTTCTGTCTTGTGAAAATGTCCCAGGAAGGTGGGGCAGCCTCCATCTCATGGGACCCTTGGAAACAACTGTTAGGACAAAATGGTTGCCAAGGCAGTGACCTCATTCACTTCCCTGAAGGAAGTGACCTCACCTCACTTCCTTGGTGATGGAACTCTCTGAACTTGGGATCCAGGAGGCAAGGCACCCAGAGGCAGTTCCAGTCCCAGTGGGCTCACTTGTTTGTCTGTACCAAGGCCAGAGTCATTCTTTAATGGCACCTAGTGACGTGTGGATAGCCAAATGCCTTGAATAGTGTGAACAGGGGCCTTTCCTGAGAAAGAAGTGTTAGCTCATTGCAGCTTCCTGACAACTACAAAGAGATGGCCAAGGAGAACAGAGCTGAGACAGGACAGGCCACTGCTGGGGAACATATTTTCACCCACCAGTCAGAGGACAGAGTGGATAGATGCAGATCAAATACAGGGGTGATTTGTGTGCCTTAGTGGGTGTGTGTTTCAATTTGTCATATTGTCTCATGTTCTGAGAACATGAAGGCAAATCGTTTTTTTTTGTTGTTGTTGTTGTTGTTGTTGTTGGTTTGAAATGGACTGTTAACTAGTGAGTCTTTTATGTCAGTGGATCCCACTGGGTTTGTGGTTAAAGAGAGTAGAGAGAAGAATGCAGCCATGAATGTGTCCTGTCTAGTGGAAATCTTTGCAGGACTCCTCATGGCCAATTTATGAATGGACTGCTGCTTGCCTTGCAGATGGGCAACACCTTCCAAGATCCTTAGTTCCTGCATTCTTCCTGAATTTTGGCCACTCTCTGAAGGGTTCCTGGCTTTGTGTCCAAGATGTGTACAACCTTAAAGCTCTGGGACATGGCCATGGACCTAATTGCTGAAGGGAATGCCATGCATCTCAGAAAACTCAAAAATTAGCATGACTGGTAAGAATCTCTCTGGAGAATCCCTGGTTGGATAGAAAGCAACCCAAGTTGCATGATTAGGAGCCATCAGTGCCACAGTGTTCAATTAAAGAAAAGCTTTTCTCCAGGTTTCTTTCTTACCTATTGTTCTGTTCCCCTGAATGTCAGGGAGGTTTTTGCCTCGGGGCACTCCTTTGGGAATCCTCAAGAAAATAGTTTCAAATGGAAATGAAGAGGCCTAATCTGTGCCTTTTTAGGTAAAGTGCTTTGTAAAAGCTGTGTCTGAATCAGACTCTTAGCCCTGGGTGTGGCTGTGAATTACATTTTCAACACCCCAGGAAACTCAAGAAAAATCCCATGTGTCCATCCAAATCTAAAAGGATGAAAAAGAAGTGTAATATTGGATGAAGTCTTTTGCCTTACTCTGGACAGGCTCCTGACCCCTATGAAGTAAGAACAGGTATCCTCTGGGTCAAATGAGTTGTTGCAAGCCCTCCAGTAACTAGCACACAGGTGTTTGGGTTTTTTCATGAGTCCAGTACACATAAAGAATCTACCCCTGACAGGCAGGAGGCCTCTAATTTGAGAAGCAGAGTAGTATTAACTACAAGACCATTTTTCTATCCTGTTTCTCAGGAAGGGTGTCCAGGCCACCATGACATTTGGCATATGATGGGTATGAGAGCTTACTTTGCACACCATCTTAGACTGCTCCCCCTGTGGAAACCCCCAGCCAGAATGTTATGATGAGTGTCTGTATGGAAGAAGATGAGGGCCATGTGGGAGTGTTTTTGTTAGAATAGTGGTCTTTTGTGTGGTGGTTGGAAAAGATGACTGGGTCCAGCTCAGCTTGAACTCTGGTGTGATGCCATTAGAGACTGAGTTCTGGAACTGATCTCAGAGAACTATTGCCATAAATTGTGTTGGTATTTTACAAGGCCAGGCATTTGAGGAGCCTTTGGAAACTGAGATCTAGGCCAAGTGTGGCTTTCTCCACAGCACTGGGAATCTCAGCCAGGAGTTTACATGATTTTGCTGTTAAAGCCTTTTGAGCTATAGTTGAGAGCCAAAACTCACATGAACCTCACATTTTAGACCCCAATGGGCCTGGATTCCTGGGACCTTTTACCACTCCTTGAAAAGCCTTGCCTGCATGGGATCTCCAGAACTTTTACTGAAAGGAGAGTACTCAACAATTAATGGCTCCTGAATGAATCAAAACCCACAGTGCCAACTTCTTCATTCTTGAAAAATGGCTAGGCCAATACCTTGAAGTTTTTGAGAATCCCATGACCAGAATTTCCTGGAGAACCTTTAGATCTCCTGTTGCTCATCATGACTGAGCCAGTGAGTGCCGTTTTTGACTGAGTGGAATTCATGACCATGGTGAAGAACAGAGATGCCAGTGAGTAGGATCCAGCAAGGAAGTGGGCCTGGAGCAATGGAGTGCAGGTGTGTGATCCAACATCTGTGGTGGGCCCCTGTGGTTCTGTCATTGGCTTCCAAATGACATGTGACTGACAAGGTGCAGCCAGCAGACCCTAAAATGTAAAGGCATGTTGTTGTGGGGAGAGGATTGGGTGTGATGCTCAGTATCAAGTTGCTATGCTCCAGTGGGACAGATATATGGGATAGCAGCCCAGTTTGTGTTTTTTCCTTTAGACCCTGACTCACCCCACGTGACAGAGATCCCTCCAGCACTGTGTCCAGGTTGATTTTTTGTATTTCAAAAACAAACACCAATTTTCCAGGGAAGCTGCAAGAAATGCCAATAAAACTTGAGGGTGACCCAAAGGCTTCACAATCCAGCCAGGGAGACATTCATACCCCAATGGTCACAGTTACCTACAAAGAGAAGATTCAGGTCTGCTGCCTCCTGTTCGTATTGGAAAATATGAACCCATGTCCTCCTGTTCACATAGATTCAGACCAATCTTTGATGGTCTCACTACAAAGGAAGCTAAAGCACAAAGCTATATGTCTAGTGCACAAATGTTAGAGGCAGATAGTCAAGAAGTCATAAGGCCAGCAAAACTCCCATGTTTGTGGAATGTTTACCCTGTCCCCTACTTTTGGGATCTCTTGTGCCACACCCAAGTTTGTGAGCTGTTCAGAATTTCCAATTCCAGATATGTATTCACAGATTTTTTTCCTCTTCTCCTCTCATTGTGTCTTATTTGGAGTGATAATAATGTCAAGGCATTGTGGTGGATGACAGTGGAAGATTTTATGTGCCACGTGCTCGCATGTATATTAGACTCATTTTCCGTTTTGCCATTTGAAATATTGAATCTCTGACACAAACCCATTACCTCCTAGACTCTACTTCTTATCCTAACATCAATAAAAATAATTCTAAAGGAATAGAAGTAGAGGCTTTGATAGGAGGCATGGTGTGTACTTGGACTTGCCTTTTGCTTCATCAGAGATACATATTATAAAAACTGTAACACATTTTTCTCGTTTTACTTCTCCATGAATTATCAAAATTAACAAATATGTAACTTCCTGACACCCTGTCTCTGTCGCCTGGGTCACAATGTACATTTTTATGTACATATATATAATCCTACTGCCATCACAGGTATATTCTTGAGAGTACTCTCACTTTGGAAAATACAAATTTCTTGAAGAAATCACTGCCCCCCAATACACTGAGGTAACCGAATATTCAAGCTGTGGTGAGCTTTATACTTCAACAAGTTTATACATAAAAAAATGTATAGGAAAACGAATATTTTGGGTACATGTGTGAAGGATATATATCCCTTTATGAATTTCAATTGGCATATGTACTATTACACTTTAATGTATTAAATATATATAGAGAGAGATTGGATTTGCAAACATGAATATATGTGTCATATACTTATACTACCTTGATTCTTCCATGTCTTTCTGTGTGGATTTATAATCAACTTTTCACAAGATATTTCTCAGAAATATTCATTTTCTTGACATACATATTTATTTCTGAACACTCAAAATGAACTTCAGGGAATATTGAGTACTAAGCCTAATATTTCTACAGTAAGTGACCCAGTTTCACATCAATGAAAGTACATTCATATGGAACATGATGTGTATTTTGAAGTAAATTTTCAATCAAAATTATTATATTTTTACCATGGTGAAGAACAGAGATGCCAGTGAGTAGGAGAACCTTTAGATCTCCTGTTGCTCATCATGACTGAACCAGTGAGTGCCGTTTTTGACTGAATGGAATTCATGACCATGGTGAAGAACAGAGATGCCAGTGAATAGGATCCAGCAGGGAAGTGGGCCTGGAGCAATGGAGTGCAGGTGTGTGATCCAACATCTGTGGTGGGTCCCTGTGGTTCTGTCATTGGCTTCCAAATGACATATGACTGACAAGGAGCAGCCAGCAGACCCTAAAATGAAATAAATTCAGCTCCAGACATTAGAATTTATAAGTTTCCACTGAAATTTAGAGAGAATTGTTATTTGGTAAGCAGGAGCCAGAATTTATGAGGCACAAGTAAGGTTTTTAGAGAGGATTCTTATCTTTTAAGGGATAGCCAGGCATAGGTGAATTCAAAACACAGGTAGAGATTGCAAGCAAGTGTAAAACATCAAAATATTGTCAGCCAATGAGAAATTTTAGTTTTATTACACAAAACAGAAATAAACTTTTACCTCTAAAAGCTCTAAGAGAAGATTTTATTTATTTTTATTTTCTCATATCTAATGGCTTCTGGCATTCCTTTGTTTGTGACCATAAATGCTTCTCTTCTGTATTTATGGGCTTCCAAAACAAAAAAAAAAATATATAGATAATCCCTTTTCATAGGGAAGATTTTTCAAACATAGCAAGTAACTACCCTTTAATCTACAGGTTCTGACAAACATATTATAGGATAGGAAAGACGCTCCAATATGGTTGTTCTTCGAACCATTGTTTGCAATGATTGACAAAAGTCAATTCATTGCACAGAATGAGTGAGGTGAGTCTCTGCTCTACAGTCCAGAACAGGAGGTAAAAGAGCCCCCAAAGTGAGTTTAAGACAGGGCTTTACATGACATAGCTGACAAAATCCTAAAAACAAAAGAAAACATAAATTCAGAGAGAAGCATACCCACAAAATCTCATTTGACCGAATCTTATTCATAAGAGGAACAGAGGACAGACATAAATCTAAGGGATTTAACTATATTTTCTTTTTCTAAATTGCTATTAATGTCTCCCAGGATTACAGAGTTCTGGATATTCTCAGTTACTACTTTATCATTACCTTCAACCTACAATGCATGAGGCACACTGAATTTACCCTCATACTCATATCCTTATCACTTATTTTTTCTATAGAAATGCATATGTATATGAATATATTTTTCCCACATTTCCAAGATTCTACCCTGAAAATTTCTGTGATATCACTTCCCTGAAATGCATTTTCATTATTTTATGTCAGTTCATCTAAGTATTCCATATCATGTTTTGGAAAAGTTGAGACAACACAAAGGCTATTCTTATTTGACTATTTATAAACTATAATTAAAGGTCAACCTCAGTACTTCCACAGAACTTAAGTCTCATTAACCTTTCTCATTCATAGTGTTTTATTTTTAAGTAGGTAGCAGAAATTTTATTTTGAAGAAGAGTAAGTGATTTAAAGCCATTCAGTGTACTTTAGAGGATCCCAAAAACCTATGGTTGTGGTTCTTAAACAACCTTACCACTGAAAGATCTGGATTACACTCCAGGTTGGACACTGATACTATGCTTCCATGGGGAATGGTTTCTTGCTTGTGAATATTGTCTTTCCCTTTCCACTATAGTCTTGGAAATGTGTGGATTGTGTGGAGTTTTAGAATCACTATTTTCAACACAGTTAGCATGGACCCATTTGATAACAGAAGAAATCTATATTCTGAAAAAAAAGACCCTTCACCAAGGCCTAAAGAAGTGATAAAATAATCTCTGGAAAAATAACAGTCATCCATTAGATTATGTTTTAAAAATACTAAGAATAAGTTTAGTTAGTAATACATTACTGTACTAGGAAAAGTGATGTAAATGCAATTTTAATTTTTAAAGTTGTTTCTGATTACTACAAAGAGACTATAAAAAGCTGGGTTCATGGGCTGGAGTTGTGTCTCAGTTGTAGACTACTTTGCTAGAAAATGTAAAGCACTGAGTTTGATTCTCAGCAATACATATAAAGATTTTTTTGTTGTTTTATTTTTTAAATACATGACAGTGGAATGCATTGCAATTCTTATTACACATATAGAAAAACTTTTCATACCTCTGTTTGTATATAAAGTATGTTCACATCAATTCCTGTCTTCATATATGTACTTTATTTTTTAAGAGAGAGAGAGAGAGAGAGAGAGAGAGAGAGAGAGAGAGAGAGAGAATTTTATTATTTTTATTTTTTAGTGTTTGGCAGACACAACATCTTTGTTTTTATGTGGTGCTGAGGATAGAACCCCAGCCGCACGCATGCCAGGCAAGTGCACTACCACTTGAGCCACATCCCCAGCCCCATATATGTACTTTAGATAATAATGTCTTTCACATTCCACAATCCTTGCTAATCTTTACACAACTCTCCTACACTGGCTACTTCACATAAACTTGCCTCAGGGATTTAATGCATTAATCAAATAGATTTTATTCAGCCTATGCAGTGCTGTTGGAATGGCTATTATAAAAATCTAAAATTGTCATGTGTGGTGGCATATGCCTGAAATTCTAGAAGCTATGGAAAATGCCACAGGAGAATTGTTAGTACAAAGATAGCCTCAGTAACATAACAAGGCTACAATCAACTTAATGAGAGCCTGAGTCAAAATATATGGATGTATCTCAGTGGTATGCACCTCTGGGTTCAATGCCCAGCACCAAACCACACAAAACCAAGCAAATATCTAATAATTTATAGAGATTCAAGGGTACACAAATATGTAAAAATGTTGGTGACAATATAAATTTAATAAATATATTTTTATAAAAGTGTTAAGGTTCTTTAAAAGACCAAAATAAAAATGCCACATAACCACTAGTAATAATTTGGGGTAGAAGTGCAAAATTGTACATGCCTGTACTCTCAGTGGCTTAGGAAAATAAGAGGTAGAAACCTAGGGATTTATTCTCAAGTTAAAGACCAGACTCAAGAACTTGGCAAGGTCCTAAGAAACTCAGTAAAACCCTCCCTCAAAAATAAATAAATAAACAAAAGTGTTGGAGACTGGGTATGTAGCACAGTGGTAAAGTCCCCTGGGGTTAATCTCCAGTATTTAAATAAATAAGAAAATATATAAATAATATTTCTCGGTAAAAAAATGCCATACAATCCAGTAATAATAACTTTGTGTATATATGTAAAAAATTTGGAATCCTTTTTCTAAATATATTGCCGCATATCTATTTGTTATTGTACCATTATTCACAGTATCTAAAAAAAGGAAACAAATAAAGTACCTTTAAGATAGAAAGTATATCAGAAAATGCCTTCCAGCTGCAAACAATCCAATTAATCCATCCCTTTAGAAGCTTACACACTTAAAATTCAAACTGGTCCCTAGAAGACAAGACTCAGAGAGTGGTGTTTTCTAAATACTCCAAAAAATTTGGAATCTCTGGGAACCTTGTTTCAGATATTCTAAAACTCAGAACTAGGTCATATGGGAGGTGAGAATGAGAACACAAGACATACTAAATTCTTTAATGGTAAATTTTAACTCAGACACTGACATAACCAAAAGCAGAGTTGCAGATAAAAAATAGATTCCGTTTCACTGGTTTCTGGGTTATGGATTCAAATCAAATATATATTAGAAAAAAAGTTAAGGCTACTGGTTAAAATTTACATAAAACAGGTATTAAAAATGTACCAGGGTCTGGGTGTTATAGTGCAAGCCTGTAATCCAAGTTGCTGAAAAGTCTGAGGAAGAATTATCAAAATTTCAAAGGCAGCACTAGCAGAAGCGAGGTGCTAAGAAACACAGTGAGATCCTGTCTCTAAATAAAGTAAAAAGAAATCCTGGTGATTTGTCTTAGTAGTCAAGTGTTCGTGAGTTCAATCTCCAATATCCCCCATAAAAATTCTAGGTGCTGGGGCTCAGTGGAGCTCACTTATGTCTGGCACATATGAGGCACTGGAATACAAGGTCTATCAACAACTTTATAGGTATAGTACCAAGATATTGACATGGACTTTGATCTAATTTGCGAGTACTTTAGCCCTTAAGATTGAAGTTGGTTGGGGCTGGGGATGTCACTCAAGCGCTGGCAGGCTCGCCTGGCATGCAGGCTCGCTTGGCATGCGTGCAGCCCTGGTTGGATCCTCAGCACCACATACAAACAAAGATGTTGTGTCTGCCCAAAACTGAAAAATAAATATTAAAAGAAAATTCTCTCTCTCTCCCTATCTCTCTCTCTCTCTCTCTCTCTCTCTCTCACATACTGTCTTTAAAAAAAAAAAAAGATTGAAGTTGTCCATGATGGTGCATGCCTGTAATATCAGCTGTTTATAAGACTGAGACATAAGGATCATGAATTCAAAACCAGTCTCATCAATGGTGAGGCACTAAGCAACTTAGTGAAATCCTGTCTCTAAGTAAAATACAAAATAGGGGTAGGGATGTGGCTCAGTGGTAGAGTGCCCCTGACTTCAATCCCTGGTCTCCCACCCACAAAAATGGGGCTGAGTAAATAGCTCAGCTTGTAGAGTGCTTGCCTTCTGAGCATGAGGCCCTGGGGTCAATCCCCAGTACAGAGAGAGAGAGAGAGAGAGAGAGAGAGAGAGAGAGAAATTGAAATTGCATGTAATTAAAATTCAAGTTAGTTCCACTTTTTTTTTTTTTTGCCACACCAGAATAAAACAGTTTTCTGAAATATTTCGAATGTTTCTGTGGGTTATTTATTTATTTACTTTTTATTTACTTATTTTTATGTGGTGCTGAGGATCGAACCCAGGACCTTGCATGCGCTAGGTCTCTATCACTGAGCCACAACCCCAGATTGTCTGATCATAAATAAATAAACAAACAAACAAATTAATCAATAAATAAACCCTCAATTGATGACCCATTAGAGTTTATAAAAATCCTTAATTGGGACACATAAAACCTCATTTAGGAGAGATTCATTCTTTTTAATGTCACCTAATTTTATTCTGCTTTCTTTTCATGTGAAAATCTCAGAATAATAAATTAAAATCTCTTAAAAATGCCCTATAGTTCTTCAAGAAAAACATTATAAATGATGCATACATTTGAAATAAAACATGGGAAAATGATTAATAATTTTGAAAGTGGAGTTTTGAGATGAACCAAAATTTCTCAGTACGCAAACTGAATCTGGGTGCTTGTCACATAAATTTTGAAAGAAAAAAAATCTATTTAAGCAAGAAGAAATAGAATGCCCACCATGTGGTATGAGGAATGTTACCAGAAAAAAAACAAACTTATTTTTGTGTGCCAACTTAGAAGTTTACTGATGGTTTTGGGCAGAACACAAAGCATAATGCATTTAGAATAGGCTTTGGAAAAGGCATCCTGACTACCATAAGGGTTCACTTTCATTCTTTCTATGACCCATCCTTTTCTCTTCAAATTCAATCAGGAATCACCCCTGGGACAAAGGACTTTGTTGAAGGTGATCCCACAAGTGGGCTTCAAGGTCTTTTACATTTGAAATAGGCCTTAATGTTGCTCATTTACATCTTTCAGTTAGCCACCAGGTGTGTTTGAGTGAGGCCCATTATCCCCATTACATGGTCATTATACTATCTATTCTATTTTATATGTATTCTCTGTGAACAGAGAACCCTAGTTTTGCATATGTGAACAGAGAGCTAGAAAATTAGGGGTTTATTCTAAGTCCTATGGAGAGCTAAACTGAAGTTCTGGATTTCAGATTTTTGTTTTGGATTTGAGATACTGCTTCTGCTACATTTAAAAATCTCAGGACTCATGAAGAGAATGAGTTAAAAGCCAGCATCATCAAACTTGTGAGGCCCTAAGAAATTCAAAGAGACCCTGTCTCTAAATAAAAATATTAAAAAAAGGGTGGGAATGTGAATCTGTGGATGAACACCTCTGGGTTGAATTTCTGGTACCAAAAAGAAAACAACATACACATAATAATAATAATAATAATAATAATAATAATAATAATAATAATAAACAAACAAACAAAAAACCCTCATGAGTATCAAGCCTGAAAATTAACAGCCTCTCTCATACATGAATACAATAAATGGATTTGTAGTTCTCTCCTGTTAATTATCTCAGTCTTCACTATGAAATCTAGAGATATGCTGGACTCATGGCACATGGAAGCCCAAAAATGGCTTTAGAAAGAGGCTGAAAACACCAAACAATTATGGAACAAAATGCCCAGGTTTTCAACTGCTGATCTAAGCTAGAGAGAGACCCTCTGGCCACAAGACTCTGGTGAAGACGACGAGGAGTCCCTAGCCATGACTGCCAGTTTGCACAATTACCACTCCTGTCAGCTTTAAGCCACCTTCCTACACAGTCTCAATATAACAAGGCACACTTACCATTTCCTGGCTCTCAGGGTTCTCAGCGTTCTCCATGTGGTTTGTTTTCAGATTCTGCATAGCACAGACAGTTGAGCTCCAGATCCAGGACAGAAGCCTACAAAAAGATTGAAAAAATGGCGGGTTCCAGACACCAAGGGAAGAGAAGATTATGGAAGCCCTCCCCCTCATCACTGGCTGCATGATCATTGGACAGTTCTCACTTAAAGAGAGTGATTGGTCAAGGCTTCAGGCACTGCCTCCAACCTGAGCCAAGTGGGCACAGAATCAAAGTCTGAATGACAGGCTGCTCCATTGTCATTGTTAACCGACTACAGATCAGGGCTGAGAATATAGCTTAATCAGTAGAGTGCTTGTTTTGCTGATATAAGGCCATGGATTCAATCCCTGCACTACACGCACACACTCTCCCCCCCCAAAAAAAAGGATTAAGTAAAGGACTTTGGGGACTAGGGTTTTGGATCAGTGGTAGAGAACTTCGCTAGCATGCATGAGGTACTGGGTTGAACACCCAGCACCGCATTAAACAGCCACCCAAGGGGGGATGTGGCTCAAGAGGTAGCACACTCACCTGGCATGCGGGTGGCCCAGGTTCAATCCTCAGCACCACATACAAACAAAGATGTTGTGTCCACCAAAAACTAAAAATAAATATTAAAAAAGCCAACAAACAAACTACTAATGATACTGTGTCCATCTACAACAAAAAAAAATATTCAAGAAAAAAAAGACTTTGTATTGGACTTGTGCACCCTCACTACAGAATTCATAAACACTTTTTATAAATAATATATACATATATGTCTTCAGACAATGTATAAAATTCTCCTGTGATGTCTTTTCAAGTAACTTATATTACAGGTATGCTTCACAACCTGAAATTCTCCCCACCACAATTATTATTATTATTATTATTATTATTATTATTATTATTAGCCTGTTAATTGCATTAAATGCCTCTGTATGGGGTTATTTTAAGGCAAAGTTTTCTTCCAATAATAGGACCTAGCCCAGAGAGAAATGTATTGACACTTATAACTGTTTATAAGGTTAAAGGATTTGTGAATAAATATGTATATATATTTTTATGAAAATGATATCAATTACTTTAATATATATTTTAATTTTTCTATTCTTTGTCTCATAAAAAAACAGTTTGAACTTTAAACTCATTAGCAATGTCCTTATATACCTCCCCCCAAAAAAGTGACTCACAAGTATAATTCAAATTATTGAGACTCATAAATTTTTGATCCTTTATTTTAACTAGTGAAGTCTAAAGATTTTCTTTTTATTTTCACCTTTAAATGAAGCCCACTTTCTATAGCTTTCTTGTTGTGTTACTGACCTTTTATATTCTACAATTTTTACCCCCATTCTGATCACTTTGGACTATTGATGTTTTCATGGAGGGGATCTCAAAGTGGTCATGCACAAGGTACGAAATGGATATAGTAAGATATAAGACTGGTGATTCCTGAGTATGTAGATTTTGCTATACAAAATAAGTATTGGTGGATGATATGGCGGTAGGGTGAAAAAGAACAATGAAAAAAAGAAGAAAAACTTGAACAGTAAAAGGGTTCACATGCTACAAGTCTACAATAATAGTGTGAATATAGAGGGTAGTGTTCTTGGAAGCAGCAATAAAATTTGAGGGTAAGAAAAAGGTAATTTTTTGCACAGTTCCCAAGTGAGAAAGCCAGGTGAATGGGTTCTGTGTTCAACTCTTCCCACCAAGGAGTGGAATTTGTAGTTCATAGGGTATGTCTCAGTAAGTAGTAAAACACCATTTCTATGTACCTTTACACTTTTTCATGGTTACAAGCTGACTTTGACAATTCCAGTCACATTACATCTCTGCACTTGTTAGCTATTCCTTAATTAATTCATTCAGTACATTATTTATTTATTTTTTATTAATTCACTTTTACTTTCATTGTCATTGTTTTTACATTACTGGTGATTACATAATTGCATAAATATTCTGAATGTTGATTTTTGGTTAAATATTGTTTTATGTGTTTATTCATACATTTACTTTTCTTTGAAATGTTTTTTGTTTGCCAAGCCTGATTTATATTAGACCTCAATCTTCATTTATGAAGACTAGATAAAATCACATTATTCCAAATAACTCAATGATTTATCATCTTTGCAGAACCCTAATCCCCCGCCAAATTTGACCCAGTCTGGGTCAACTAAAAGCTGTGTCAAAAGTCCTTTTTTTCTTATATACACTTTAATAAAGAATTCCTCTCTCACTTTTATATTTTGGAGAGTAGACTAACTTCCCAAGCAGTAGTTAATAACCTAGATGAGTTTTCCAACAGTGTAACTGATTACTTTTTTTTTATTTTTGCAAGATCTCTCTCTATCTCTCTCTCTCTCTCTCTCTCTCTCTCTCATATGACAAATTGAAATCAGACATGTTTTTTTACTAAGAAATTCTCTCAGCCTTTAATAAAATATTCTACAAAGAAAAAAGAGTTTTGCTGATTTTCTTAGAGCCTCACTAAGTTGCTGAGGCTGGCTGAAATTCATCTAATGTTATAGAAGTTTGCATTTTATATATATATATATATATATATATATATATATATATATATATATATATATATATGAGAGAGAGAGGGAGAGAGAGGGAGGGAGAGAGAGAGAGGGTACTGGGGTACTGTTCATTTGACTCTTTCTCTTGGGTACTGTGCCAGAGTTACCTTCTTCTTTTACTTCTACATTATTTCTGCCTCCACAGAAACTACCCTTTACACTCATACTACCATTGATCCACCATTAGACTTTTTAAATCTGAACTCTTGAGCTGGTCACTGTTTCCCTCTGTCCTTCACAGCACATTTTTCTCTACCCATACCTATTCCACCAATACTTTTTCATGAATACTCACTACTATATACTCAGTGTCCACCAATGTCACATCCTGATTCATCCCTGTTCTGCTTTTTCCATGGATCACTTTGAGATCCCCTCCACCCAGATATCAATAGTCCAGAGTAAGGTCAGGTAAGGGTGTTATATATGCAGGTTTTTAAATGTCATTTACATAACAATAAGCCTATTAAAATTGGGATGTGTTTTGTCTTAGGTTAAAAAAGAAAATCTACAGACTGCACTGTTATACTGAATTGTTTAAAAATTATTAATCTCAATAATTTCAAAAAAAATTCTATAAAAAGGAGAATAAAGAAAAGAACATAATACATAAAAATTGACAAATTTAAAGACACACCAAGTGTACATATCAAAAAGTGTCATATATCAGTGCGTTCAAAAGACAAATTAATTTGAAATAAATGTAGATATTGTGAGATGTAGTAATCATTTATTAATTATATATAATGGTAGTATACATGTATATGTACAAAATGCATCTCATATAATTATGAGTATACATTGCAAAAAATGAACTCTACAGTATTTTTTAAATTTTGCTGACAACACTATAAATACCTACATCTAGGTTTATGTATTACTGAATGTTCAGGATACATTGTGTACTTCATAAAGTTTACAACTCACCAACAGACATTTTTTTTTTTCAATTTTTAAAAGGAGTAGTATTTATTTTCAGATAGAACATAATTCCATCATTTATTTTTAATTTTTAAATATTTTTTAATTATATATGACAACAGAATGCATTACAATTCTTATTACACATATAGAGTACAATTTTTCATTTCTCTGGTTTAATACAAATTATATTTACATGAATTCTCTTCTTTATACATATATGTTATATAACAATATACATCATATTCCACCATCATTTTTAACCCCATGATCCCTCCCCTCACCTCCCAACCCCCATAAGGTCATTTTGATACACAATTATGTATGCTATAAAGTTATAGAAAAGAGTATATACCTTATAATAATATGAACAGATAAAGTTTTGTAACTAATACATAGCATAATAATAATAATAATAATAATAATAATAAACTTGCCATTTAGACATTAATAAATTATACATCTAGCACTATTGACATCTTTTCCAAAAAAAATTGACATCTTTTCCAAAAGAAGGGGGAGTTATTTGTGGGGGAAAATGGTATTCTATGCTTTCTTAATATCAAGAATAAATTATTTTCAGAAGTAGTATATATTTAAATATAAAAGTAAAATAGAACCAGGTTCCTTGGCACACACTTCTAATCCCAATGGATTGTGAGGCTAAGGCAAGATAATCCTGAGTTCAAAGCCAGCCTCAGAAACATAGCAAGGCCCTAAGCAACTATGTGTGACCCAGTGTCTGTGTGCCCCTGATTTAAATTTCCAGTAAGAAACAGCAACAAAACAACAACAACAAAAAGAATACAATGTATTTATGAGGACACAGCTGGACACTGTCATGAGTGGGGCCATGGGGGCCAGCGGGCTAGGGTCCCACCACTCTCTGGCTGGGTCTGCTGACCCCTGCTGGATCCATATGTTTCAGAGACCTGTGGAGACACAGTGTGTGCCTTTGGGGCTGTGTGCTCAGCCGGGCAGTGTGTGTGTCCTCATTGTGAGCGCCCCCCGCCTGGCCCCATGTGTGGCAGCGATGGTGTCACCTACCGCAGTGCATTCGAGCTACGGGAGACTGCCTGCCAGCAGCAGATACGCTAAATTTACAGTATGCAAATATTTTCTTTCTCTAAGGTTTCTTTCTGAATTGATCTTTCCAACAATTTTTAATGCACTATTAATGTGACAATAGTTCATAACCAGCCTTATCTTCTTTAAGTATAGAAAGATACTTCATTCTATATATATGGAAACCAACTAGTTGAAATATAAAGTCTGCAATCAATGAATCTCCTCTGTTCTCTACCCTCCTCTTATAACTCTACCCTCCCAAATTTAAAATAACACATCCAGTAATAATTTAAGGTGATTGCAACAACTGAACTTTTGTTTTTCTATCCACGCCAGGGTGTAATGTCTGCCAAATGCAAACAAGATGACCTGGACTAACACAGGCTTTCTTCTTTAACAAAATAGTGGTGATCATGCCACTTCACCTGCAGAGGCATGTTTCTGAGGCAGTTAAGTGTTGTCTATCATCTTGGACCAGAGCAAACACGTCCATTAGAAATATGCTTTATCAATGGAATCACCCAGAACCAGTTGACAATGACTGAGTAATACTCATTTTAAAGATAAATACAATTGCTATGCACAATTTCTACAGTACTTAATTTGCCTTTTCAAACATTATCTATTACCTAATTTAATATTATCTTTAAATTACTTTCCTACAGTCACTCTAATCACTTCTCCCTTCAATCGTCATCATCAGTGTTACAGAATATTCTGAAATTTTCTTTGAAACATAATCCAACAATATTTTCACGTGGCTCAAGTTATGAAATAAGCCATTCATATTCTTCAAATATCTATTTTATTCAAGTTAAACACTGATTAACAAATGCATCCACTTGTCTATATACCATTCAACCCATCCCTGAATCCCTAAGTCAAAGACCAGTTTCTCCATGAATATTTCTCCTAATTCCTTAATCCAGACATTTTTCTCTTAATTAGTTCACTGATAGAACATATTAGATAAAATGCTTATTTATCATTTAATATTCAAATGCTCCCATGGTGATTTGGCACTGTATAAAATATTCAATAAACAGCTACTGAAGTGAAGAAACAGTCTAAAATGTCAAAAAATAATTGCAAGAGGTAGTATTCTAAGAAACTGCAAATTGAAATATTTAATTACAAGTTAAATATATCATTCTCAGTCATAAATTCTAAAGGCATCCTGGCATAGGTGGATGATCCAATAAAACAGGTTGTGAATATTAGAAAATACAGCCAAAGCAAGGTTTTAATTTGAGAAACTATTTGTATTTAAAGATGCAGATTTGTACAGAATTATTAGTTATAACATTAATCTATAAATACTTAAAAATCCAGAACCACTTTAAATCATTGTTTTTTCATTACTAAAAAAAATCCAGAACATTCTGAAATTTTCTTCTAAGCATAATCCACACTATTTTCAAATGGCTCAAGCTCTGAAATAAGCCATTCATATTCCTCAAATATGTATTTTCCTTCAAGTTAAAAACTGCAATTTTTAATGACCTTAGAATTTTCAACTGAAATGTGTTTATCTGAAGTTCCTCCTTAAGAATAACTAATTACATTGCATCTGTTTTTGTAGGGTACCAGTTATGACCCCCTATATCCCCTGAAAGTATAGAGTTTGGTTCTGCTAACAAGAAGACAGCTACTATTATGTTCAGATGAATAACCCAAACTAAAGGAATCTGGACCATTGCTATAGCGGTTATGGAAATAAGCTTTTGTCCTCTTCAACATCAAAGTGCCAACATTCAGATCCTGTAGTTATATAGCCACTTATGATGTATTTGTTGCAACATACTGCACTGTTTTTTAAAAATACCTAATGCATTATAATGAAAAAGAAATGAATGTCTTAAAATTTGCTTTTGACACTCTTTAGTCTGAAATTCTTTTTATAAAAAGGCTCAAAATCCACTTCAGGAGACACTGTCTCAATAAAAAAGGGGCTAGGAATGTAGTTCAGTGGTAGAACACTTTCCTTGCATATAGTACCACAAGCTAGGTTCAATTCCCAGTACCCAGGGGAAAAAAGAAATGATCCACATCTGATCAAGTCAGATTTTAAGCAATGCCCCATGAAATTACAAATGCTATATTTCTCCAAGTTCTAAAATGCTTTTCAGCCTACATGCTTACTGAATGAATACATGCCAGAGAAACATTAATCATGCTTCTCAGCCATGCCTAATTAATATACACAAATTAGAAAATGATACAAGAAAATAGAGCAAAATCTATGCTCTGCAGTAAATTCATTTTAGAGTTGTACCTTTTTTCTTTTTTGTTTGCTTTGTGTGTGTGAGTGTGTATGTGTGTGTGTGTGTGTGTGTGTGTGTGTGAATGTGCATGTGTGTGTGTCTGTTTCTATATCTACAACATTCTTAGTACTTGAGTTAAAACCCAGGACATCACACGTGTGAGGCAAATTCTCTACCACCAAGTATACCCCGAAACTTATTTTATTTGGGACAGTGTCTCTCACTAAGTTTCCCAGGTGACCTCGAATTTGTGATCCTCCTGTCTCAGCCACCCAAGTAGCTGGGATTACAGTTCTGCATCACTAGCCTGGCTAAAGGTTTATATCTTAACACCTGTCTATGACATTATAATGTTCTCATCCTTGCTGACCATAGAGATGGCAAGGAAACTGGGCCTTGACCTTGACATCATAACCTTCAGAACATAATGGTTTTTCAGTATTCAGAGCTCCGCTTTGACTTCCCAGAACACTTGTCTATAGCAATTCCAGAGAAAGAAAGATAAAGAGCAAGTATAGGTCAGTATAGACCCTGTCTATGGGAAATATCAATCCCTCACTAAGAAAGTACAAAGCTTAATGTATTATTTGTGCTATCATTCAGCACCTCTGTCTTGGCTAGAGCTTTCTTTAGCAAGAATAAAAAATAATGAAGAGAATGTAGTCTGTAATAAAGGTTGAATGCCTTGTTTTAAAGTTGTAAAATATTCATGCTTAAAATTTCAAACTCTTTATACTGTTTCCTAGGAAATGAGATGTCTCATCTATACTTGGGATCATGTCCAGGCCTGGTAACAACTGGCCAGAGCTAGAGCTGAGTGGCAATGAGTCTCTGCATTCCCCAGACCCCACTACTCCCTAAAGTCCAACCTTCATTTCTGCTTCCTGTCTTATATCAAGAATATCCTTATTGGGTTCCCTTGGTGTGAAGGTGAATCATGTAAATGCTGCAGTGAGACTTGCTTTGGTTTAAATTCTACCATCTACTAGTTGTGTAAGCTTGGACATATTTCTTTCCTTGTTCATTCTGCCCTTTTGTTTTAATAAAAGCAGCAACTCAAAGCATTTTCTGGTGACACTGTGTCTTTCTTATCATTACACCCTCCTATTTCAGTCTGTTTGTGCTGAGTCTAAGAAACACGGTGAGAAAAGCTGTCATCAGTCTCACTGATAATCATTATAAAAAAGAGAATGGGCCAAGTCTCCTTTTAACATACCTCAAGTCTCCTAAACCACACCAACTAATGACTACAATTACTAATGAAGTTTTATATCCAAGTTAGACTTAGTATAAAGTCTGAATATTTCATGTATATTCCAAAAAAAATAATAACTATAAAAAAAATACAGCCGGGCATGGTAGTGCACACCTGTAATCCCAGCAACTTCGGGGCTAAGGCAGGAGGATTGTGTGTTCAAAACCAGCCTCAGTAAAAGTGAGGCACCACCTCAAAAGTGAGGTCTCATGCAGTGAGACCCTATCTCTAAATAAAATACAAAATAGGGGTGGAGTTGTGGCTCAGTGGTTGAGTGCCTTTGAGTTCAATCCCTGGTACCAAACAAACAAACAAACAAACAAAAAAAAAATCACAAGATAACAGTATGTTTGAGAATCAAGCTTCCAATTACTAGGTCAAGTGATTTGCATACAGTATCTTATTTAATCTTGTGGCAAACTTATTATGCACAATCATAATCGGTTTTCTATCTTTTTCATAGGTCATTTCTCTACATTGCTTTATAGTTTACCATTTTAATTCTTAAATTATATTGTGCTGGGCATATGGAAATCATGTCTGCAGTGGGAGTCTCTTACTCATCTTCAGATTTCTTAACAAGTATTTTCTTATCAACTAATAAAAGAAAAAAGTCATGAAGTGGGAGGTAAAGGGAGAGAAAAGGGAAATTGCTTGGAAATGGAAGGAGACCCTCATTGTTATACAAAATTACATATAAGAGTTTGTGAGGGGAATGGGAAAAAAATAAGAAGAGAAATGAATTACAGTAGATGGGGTAGAGAGAGAAGATGGGAGGGGAGGGGAGGGGGGATAGTAGAGGATAGGAAAGGTAGCAGAATACAACAGTTACTATTATGGTATTATGTAAAAATGTGGATGTGTAACCGATGTGATTCTGAAATCTTTGTAATGTTTTGAATAAAAAAAAATAAATAAATTAAAAAAAAGAAAAAAAGGTATTTAGATCCCACTCAGTCCTTTAATACCACATCAACATATGTAATGTTATACAGACCCTGGTACTACAATTTCCACTATGAATTTTGTCATGGCTGAATTAGTAAAAAGGTAATGTTAGGATTATACCTCAAATGAATGTAATCCCTAGTTAGCATCTTATAATACTGAAACTCTTTATTATCCTCTTAGTACACCATAGTATTCATAGCACTTTGTTTTACCTTATCATTATAACATCATCTCTGAGAATTTCCACTTGTATCATTACAAGATGATTATGACCACTTCACTAAGCCTCATTCATGTGAATGGAAAATTAGTGCCATAAAGAAAATCCCTAATAATTATTTTCCAAGACGTGTTGGTACTTTTCAAACTAAAACTCATTAAATCTATTTGAATCTCACTTCAGCAAATCCACACAAACTGATTGTTCTTATTAATGTCAGTCTCCTACTACTTTTAGGTAAAATTTTAATCAGAAAATGTGTTCATAAAATACCCATGTGTGACTTTTATCTCATGTGGCAGTAGTTAATGTGAACCTCAATATTCGGAATAAATTAAAATAATTTATATAGTAGGTCAAATTACCAAAACAATTCAAATAATAAATAATATAGCAGATACACTTATTTCTTTTATATTCAATCCCTTATTTTAACAGGCACATGGAAAATTCTTCCCATGAGAATTTTTATTCACCTTTTACAGATATGGTAATTGAAGTGTTGGGAAGTTAAGTTTATTTGTGGTCAATTTGTGTATAACAAAAACCTTTTTGGGACATAGTTCTCTCAGCTTCTAAAATCTTTACTGCTTTTACTTTGCCACACTGGTATGCTAGTCACATTGCTACTGGGTCCTTTCTTCCTCTGTCTTTATCATAAGAACAAGTAACAGAAAATATAAGCATCAGCTGGACATGGTTGTGCACACCTCTCCTGGAGGCTGAGGCAGGAGAATCACACCTTCAAAGTCAACCTCAGCAGTTTAGTGAGGCCATAATCAACTTAGTGAAACCCTGTCTCCAAATAAAATATAATAAGGGCAGGTTAAGTGCCCCTAGGTTCAATCCCTGGTATCAAAGAGAGAGAGAGAGAGAGAGAGAGAGAGAGAGAGAGAGAGAGAGAGAATATAAACACGAGTCTTTTGTAAAAAGAAATAAGAACTTCGTTTTCTTAAATTCTAGTTCAAAATTTAAAAGTTAGGATTAAAAAATATTAAACTTTACTCAACACACCCATTGTAAGAAGTATTTGGACAAGCACATACTAATTAAAATAAGCATGCAAATGCTCTCTATGAATCTAGAGTAATTAGTTTTAGACTCTGAAAAATTAGTTTAGGTTACATCTTCCAAGGGGCTGAGATTTTCTTCTTTAAACATCAAGTAACAATACCCAATATTTTGGATGGAAACCCTCTTAATATTTATCATTCTTTCCCATGTCCTGTAGATATATAATTTGACATAATGCCTACTGATAATCTCTCATTAGAAATACATATTATTGTTGAGCAGCCCTAAATGAATATTGCTGTGTGAGAGATAATTGAATTCCACAATGAATTTTCCCCCAAATTGTATAGATCTCCTTAGTCTTCTCTGGATCTGCAACTTCGTTTTCTTGTACTTTATCCTGTGGTATTTTCTCTCTTTGTATTTTCCTGTAAGTTGAGAAAACTTTCTTAAAACGATGTGCAAAATAAACATTTGTAGACCTAGAATGAGGATCTGAAGGGTTCTTCGGTGGTAAAATGTGTTTTTCATGAACACGTGACTCATAGGTAGTGAAAATTAAAAAAAAAAATTATAGTGAATTAAGACAGGTCAACTGTTTTTTTTTTTTTACTTAGAAAATAATCATGGAATATTTTGGAAATAAGTATACTGGAATGGGTGGTTGAGAAATAGCGGGGGTTAGAGGAAGGTTTGCTATCTTTCAGGTAGAAATCAATCAAGTCTTTTTTTATCTTCTGTAGAAAAAAGTATCTAAAACCCCTATATTAAAAAGGCATTTCTTTTTTTTGTATGTTGTATTTAATAATATATTATAAATAAAATGATAGAGATTATAAAGATAAAAATATTGAATTCTATGAAGACAAACTATCCAGCATATTCTTTAAGAGACAGACTGAGCACTTTGGGGCAGAAAGTCTTGGGACTTTTTACAGAAGTGTTACTAACCCAATACCTAGTTAGAAGAGGCAAGGCCTGTTTGTGCTATTGTGGTACATGACTATGCATTATTCAGTTTGGCCCACTTTTTCAGCACATGAAAAATTAAAATGAAGCACAAGAGGATCATATGTGGTCTTAGTGAGGCAGGATTAATACCTAATTAACTCCCTTTTGTAATAATAATTTTCACATATATTAAACTTTGGTAAACTGTATATACTTCATTTTATAACTGGGCTCAAGTTATAATTAAGTATTTATTTTGGTATTCATGCAAGATTTTCAATGTGTACATGTTGGTGTTTCCACCTCCTATAAAAATGGGCTAGAAATGTGTACTTATTTAACCAAATCAGACATTTGGATCTTGAATTACATTCCCATGAACATTATAGTTCTTAGCTAGACATCTCTCCATAGGCAGGGATCTGGCCTGTTGCCATCTTGTAGCTGTCCTTTCTCCTGAAGCCTCATTATTATTCCCCATATCTGGCAGGTGCAAGGACAGAGTGTAGACAGCATACAACTGCTGCTTAAAAGTCTTGTCCCAGAAAAAGCACACATCTCATCCCCTTCCATTCTAAGGACTAGAACCCAGATATATGGGAGATGGAGTTCAGTTGTATATGATTTAGAAAAGGAGACTGCTGCATTCTCAGGTGCCTTACGTATAAATCATTTTGGCACTTATATCTTAACAGGTAATCATTAATCCTACAAATATAGCAACACAGCATGATGTTGATGGAATAACCATGTAGACAAACACCTTAAAGTTGTTTGTGCAATGCTTACACTCAATTCCATGAGTGAAGCCCTCAGTATGAACTTTAAGACTATTCTTATAGGTTTTACTAAAATTTGTGTTTAGAAAAACTGGACTATTTTTAACTAAATTCTAAATATGCTAAGAGGCAAGTATTGATGAGGTGTTTCTGAAGGGACATATCTAATAACCAAACACCAAGAAAAATATATATATATAGAAGAGACTTAATATTTGCATTATTTTCCAACTCATTAGATATTAGATCATGAAAAAGTTGTTACATGTCTGCACAATAATAAAATAATATGTTTTGAAGAAAACATAATAAACAGCAAATTTCTTAGCTTTGTCAATTTATCTTTGTTAGAGGTGACAAAAGCACAAATACAGAAAGCAATGTTAAACTTCAGCTATGTATGAAAAAATTGTCTCCATAGGAAACTGTGATCACTTGATAGATGGATATTGCCAAAACTTTCTACAATATCTTACAATATTACAGTGTGTGACTTAGGAAATTTTAAAGTTAAAATTGTCTTATTGTGAATTAACATCACTTCTGGGTTCAATATTCCAATGAATTTGTAAGTTATATATGTTACACACACATATCTATACAGACATATAGATATACGGATAGATATAAAGATAGGTAGATGTTAGATTGATAGATGAGCGGATGGATAGATAGGTAGATTACTCCTTAAAGAAATCATGTGATAAATATCATCCCAATTGGTTAATATAATCAAGTGTCAATCAAGGTGTTTACATATGAAGAGTTAAGAGCCTAACTTTCTAGAAAAGGTCTATGTATGGTCTTAGACTTTGATATTTACTATAAGCAATAACTCAGATGTATTTTGAATTTCACTAACTCTCTTTCTTCACCTGCATAATAGACACAATACCTTCTCCCATATAGGTATGTTGAAATGACCACCTGAGATGATGAAGGTCAGGTGCCTATAGATAGCTTTCTCAGAGTTCTATATTCATTAAATTCTTCCTCATTTCTTGTATGCGAGTCTGCATTTAAATATCACCTTTACCATGATCAGTACCACTATCACTGCCCTTACAATATGTTGCTAAAGAGGACCTTTAATGCAACTGACATTCAGATTTTACTTTTACTTCCAAGTTAATTTTTTGTTAAACTTTCACATAAAAAAACTATAGCAAGGTATAAATAATACTTCTTGCTCTGACTAAAAATGATTCTGAAACTTTATATTCTTTTTGAAAATTTTAGTCCAATGTGGTGTGAAATTCTGGGCTGAAAAATCTGCATTTCTGGTGAAAATGCTTATTTAACTTTGTGGTACAGATAATATGGAATTTGGGAAGTGATTCTATTCTATGATTTTTGTGACAAAAAAAATGTTGCCTGGAAGAAGAAGGAGATCATGGATGCTCCAGCTCACAGATAAATCTAAATTCTCTCAGGTGGTAATATAACCTGTCTTTTCCCAGAAGATATCTGAGCTTATGTATTATATATGCTTATCTCTCCCTTTCATTTCAATTCAAAATGGATAGTCCAGTTTTCTACAAAAAATTACACTATTATCAAAGAAAAAATATTCAATGTAATAAATCTTGAGCTTGAACACAAACTCTTGTGGTTTTATAAACTAACATTGATTTTGTAATTGTTGGGGATAAATGTAATGGCTTATATCCCTAAACATAAATATAATCATACTAGTTCTTTATAAATAAGTGTAAAACTATAAGGTAAATATGTTCATCACTGAATGATAGAATCACTTTCCTATTTCTAGCTTGTCTATTTAACTCTTTCAAGCAGATTGGATTAAAATTATGTTTAATCTTAAAGAAGGGTGATTGAATTTTATGGATACCTGTGAGTGATAATTTGAGTCCTGTTTGAACCATATGAAATTGCTAATTCTGTAGATTGAGAATGACCAAATAGTAGCCCTCCTAAATCTTTACTAAACATGGCAGTTCCCAAATCAAAGCTAAATACAATAGTGGGAAAATTATAAAACTCCAGTAATTTAGATGTAGATAACTTGAGACACAACCAATGTTTTTTTAACCAGTATTTCAATTATCAGTGGACTCTTAGGAAAAAATAAATTTCTAATATGAAGCAAGTAGTAGAATGTCAGTGCTTTAGGGAAAAACTGTCCTTCTGCACCAAATGGAATTTGAGCAACTGTTATAAACAAATTAAGGGTAATTTAAAATATATAAATATCATTGAGTGCCAAGAGTATGCCAATCAAAAAAAACTACTTGATACTATATTCTTTTAAGATATTCTGTAAATAAGTGTACTGTGCATCTTACAAATAATTTGTTTTATTAGAAAAACACAGTTTGCGAGATACCTAGAATCAATTTCTAACCAAGTTTTTTTTTTTAATTTTGGGAAAAATAATTTTTTTCAAACACCTGTTTTGCCATCATTTCATTAAAAACTGTTGGAACAATCTCAGGAACATTATTGGGCACACTGAATTTCTTATGTAAGGATATGTGACTTTTATTCAAATGAAAACACTATGTTGCTGTTAGAAATTGCCTCAATATCTTTACTGAAAGGTGAGGAAGACATAGAAAAATCTTTCTGAGAGTTATAGAAGGGATTAAAGAGAATAGTAGTATCACAGGGCTCAATCAGAGAAGGTGGGGAGAAGGGACTGCTGCCTGATTAAAGACAAGGAAATACTGCCAAATGCTCAGATCATGGGATTTAGAATTGGTTTTATCTATTTGAATCTTGGCTGTAATTCTTAGAAACTATTTGAAAATGGACACATTTAATCCATAATATCATCAATTATATCACTGAATATCTAATAATCATGTCAGGTGGTTACAGATAATGTATGTACATTGCCTTGCACCTTAACTAGTGACTAGCAAACACTCTAAGAAACTGGTCCTCATTGATATTATTTAAAAGCAGGATTGAGGACAAGTGTGAGGAGCCTGGATAGAGCCAGCACTGTGCTTGGGCAAGTTGGACCTAGATATTGAATCTCAGCCTCAATTCAATTCCACCAACTCCTCAGTAGAAACAGAAATTCATTTTCCTGAGTGGGAGCAGCCCTTGGATAGTCTTTTTCATCACACTTTTCTTACCCTTGTGCCAATATCCCACCAACTTGCTGATCTCTTATTTTAGTTTTCTTTTGCTGTGTAACAAATCAGTACAAATTTAAAACAACACATGTGATTTCTCAGTTTTCATGGCCAGGGCTCTGGGGAGCCCAGTTGGGTCCTCAAGGCTGCTGTCAAGGTGACAGTGGGACTGTGGTCTGCTCTGAAGCTTTGGATCTTCTTCCAAGATTACTGGATGTCAGAAAAATGAAACTCCTTATGGTTGTATACTGCGGTCCTAGGTCCTAGGCAGTTTATAGCATGGCTGTTTGCCTACTTCAAGGCCACTGGCAGATTATGGCTTCTGTTTCCAGTCTTTTCTTTCAGGGAAGGCCTGATCATCTTTTTAAGGGTGCACTTGGTGAGCTGTGGCCCATGCAAGATAATCAACCTTCTGCTTAACTCAAATGTAATGCATTTGGAATCTTATTAATTACATCCTCAAAATCCCCTCAGTAACCACAAGAGTGATATTTCAACATATTCACAGTGCCCTGAGTTCAATTCTCAGTACCTCCTCCAAACAATGCAATTGAACTATCATGGTGCAGTGCATTCTTATTAAAATCTTCTGCTCTATCTTACAAACTGAATGAAGAAGAAAAGAGGTTGGTCTGGAGGGAGGTGATAGATTTTGTCAGGGTGAAAGAAAACCTATGCCTGTCATCCATCCAAGAAAAAATTCAAATATGTACTGCATATTTTTTTCAATTTGAAAATTTGTTTCAAGTCTATCAAGTTTACCTTCAAGCATTGTGGGGTCTTAATAGGCTGGTAAAACAGGTAGCTCTATAACATAAAATGATGAATAATTTTTTCTATGATATCATTCTATAATCAGTTATAATTAAATAAGGTATAACTGAATTTATTTATGAATTCTTATATTTGTTGAAAAAACTTAATAATTTTAGTTTTTCATGAACATGAAATAGTATACACACTTTTAAGGCTTTTTTGATTGACAGTAACATAATTCACAATGCTGTTCTCCGAACAGGTATACTTAAGTACTGTTTGAGAACAGACATAAATAAATTTTAACTGTGAGCAACTTTAATCTATTTTGAATGTTCCAAATGATGTACTGTGCTGTTAGGTTATGATATAGGTGGTGGTGGGAAGAGTGGAGAAAGTGACAGAAAGGGAATGGAATCAATCAGTGCTCAAGAGTCTATCTTAAAATTTATCTCATAGTCTATGAAAAATTTTCAACTTTTTCATGCATTAGGGAGAATAAACCAAGTGAAAACAAGCAAGAACTTTGCAGTCAGACAGATCTATGTGGGATCTGTAGGTGGGCTATTAACTCCCTGGATAATAGGAGGCAAGGTACTGACCTTCTTTTGGGGGGGGTTGTTTATAAGGGAATATTAATTGAATCCAGTTTGCAGAATTGAGTTGATAAGAAAACATGCATACACACAAAGCACATTACAAAGTGTCCAGCACATACAAGAGCTATTATAACTATCATAATTATAAATCTTTATATTGCCAATGGCTTGCTAGGTAGTTTTAAGTAAGAATATGATCAAAACAAGCATTCTTATTAGCATGTCACAAATGAAAGTTATTCCCACAAAGCTCAAGAGACAATGTAACAATGACTGAATGTAAAATTATTATATTATGAGAGCTATAAGATAATCAGTGGATTAATAATTTGAAAGGACTATTGTACTGAGCAATAACTGTAGATAGGTAGGGTGTGGCAGAAGGAATTAGGTCACCTGGAGCATGCCTTCGGGAGTTATATTTTTCCCTGGCTCCTTGCTTGTCCTCTCTATTTCCCAGTAGCCTTGGGTGGGCATCTTTCCTTCTCCACACTCTTCTGCCCTTCTGGGCATGCTCACCTCAGGCCAAGAGCAAGTTAGCTGACCATGAACTGAAACCTCTGAAACTGTGATCCCCAAATGAAACATTTTATCCTTTTAAGTTGTTCTCATCAGGTGTTTTGGTCACATCAATGAAAAGCTAATTGACACAAATAGGAAATTTGTACAAAATCATTGATTAACTCATGAGAGAAGGTGCATGTTCATCAGTTTTAAAACCATTTATGATATTATTCCATGATACTATTCAGAGAAATTTCTAGGAAAACAGAAAATAATTCTTCTTTATTTCTTTACATGTACCTATTTCTTTAAAAGTATAGGAAATCAAGGGAAAATGATAAATTCAAAAAGTATATTAAACATAAGGACTGGTGTCTTCACTGCTTGTTAAATTTGTATTTGTGACATTCCTGGTGGCCATGAAAAAAGGAAGGAAAGCATACCTTTCAGGAAGTAAAATTTTTTTATAAACTTTATTCTGATAATATTATAACCTACTTTTGTTTATATGTTAGAGCATTGTGAAATGAAATTTTATTGCTTTAGTTGCTATTAAGAGTGCTTAATGGAAAAATGAGAGCATGACAACCATGAAATCAATTTTATTCCTTCATAGTCTATCCTCATTTCTTAAAACTTAATGAGAAAGATCTTATTCAAAGCAGTCAAAGCAAGTTGAGAATTTTATCCAATAAGTAGGAATTCACACACATACAATGAAAGCATCATACAGAGGCCAATTCCAGTTCTTGGCTTGCTGAAAGCAGAAGTTCTGATATAACAAAGATTTGAATAAAATCTCAGAGTCAGAAAACCCCATTCATACCCAGCCACAGCAAAGTGAGCACAGACAAATCACTTTACTTATGTAGGCAATTATTTACCAACATGTTAATTGAGGAGAATGAACTAGACTAGTGCCAACTTGTTCTAGAACCATTCCTATAGTAAACCCTGGTCTAGAGGATACACTCCATAAATGTGAGTAGAATTTCTATTCCTCTAAGGTAAAGAATTATCTGATTTAAGCAGTTTCGTAGTTAAGGACTGCTAGTAAATAGAAACATATTTTGCAATTAAAAGAGGGCAAGTGGTAGCAATAAAAGCTCTGGTCACATATTAAGCTATCAGGGTAGGTACACAAACTCTTTCAGATCAGATAATTCTTTCTTTGTGTTTGTGTGGAAGGGGAAGGGGGGTAGCCTGTCCTGTGTATTTTAGGATATTTAACAGCATCATTTACTTCTACCCACTAGATGCTATTGGCACTGCCTCTGAAAGCTGTGACAACAAAATTTTTCCAAAGATTTAGATTCCATTTGAGAAACACTGGTATGAATGAACCAAGGTGTTTGTGTATGTATGTGGATAGAAAATAAAGAGATTAGGTAGAAAGACAGACAGAATTGTCTCTTGTAGAGTATTTACTCTGATTGTAAGTCAAGTATTTACACCTTGAATAAATGTGTGAAATCAGTCATTTTAAATGATCAATAAATACTATGTTCTTTTGTGGCATAATTGATAATTAACAGAGTTAGCTCAATGGTCACATCTTACTTTGAATAAAGTGTGATTGTACTTTAATAGAATCGAGTGTTTTCCAAAATCATAGCTAATGTACTTCATTGCATTTCTTATGGTTCTTGATAAAATCATGCAAACGACAAGCAATCTGATGTTATTTTTTTGTTTACAGTATTGCTGTGTAGTTTTGGTTAACAGAATGAAAAACAGCACTGTAATACTACAAGTAAAAATGTTTTATTCTTAGTTTGTTTCATCAATAAAAGCTGACATTTTTGCAAGAAAGATGTTGTACTATTGAAATTAACTCTTAGTCAATTGTAAATAATTCTATTATATTGGTATGTTATCATTAAGATTAGAAATCATTTCCTACAGAATCATGTTTTTGCTTCCTCAGCACTGTTTCAATTGAAAGGAATTTGAATGAAGTGCAACTCATTACTAACATAAAGTAGATGGAGCTTGAATAATTTTTATATTTATTTTCCATGGATGGCTATTACATTTCTTATCCTATCTATCCAAATTTTTAAAAATAAATTGTTTTAATCCATTCTTTGAAGAGGAGTAATGAATTTACTTTTGCAAAAGCTATGCATCTGAAAATATTGTAATATGCATAAAGCTCTGTTAACACAGTTATTTATATAAAAAGTGTAGCTGCCTTACCTTTTATTTAATTTATATACTTTTTTTAACTTTCTGACAGGTTCTTCTCTTTGCATTTTTATTTACATACCAAAAAAGTCTTTTCAGATAAGTCAACTAAAACTTTGATGTACTGTATAATTTAAAACTCCATAAAATGTTTTATGTGTTGCAGGGCTTTATATGAACTTTTAGGCTGACAATATAGAACTTTGGGACTATTTCATCAATGATTACTGTAAAATAACACCATATTTCTTAAATATGATGACAAAGACAATATTGTCTTTTGTCTGAGATCATGTTTAGGAAAAATTATAAAATTTATGTTCAGTCTATTTGTTTCAAATAGGAAAACAAATTTCTATTTTTAAAGATGTTCTTTCTTAACATATGATTATGAACATAATATGAGCATCTCGTATTCTTAGATAATTTTGTATTTTTGCTCTAACCTATACAAAAGATCATGATTTTTCCTTGTAAATGTTAGAAACAATAGCATTTTTCCTTAACTGTTTCTAACCTGTAAAAAGGATTACTGGCAAGTCAAGTTATTTGGACACAATGTGTCAATTCAAAGATGACCAGTTTTAGGAATACAGACTGAACTCTGATTCCCTCAAAGCCTTAGAAAAAGAAGAACAAATCAGCAGCAAATACAATTGAAGGCAAGAAATAATTAAAATCAGAGCTGAAATCAATGAAATCGAAACAAAAGAAATAATCAAAAAAATTGAAAAAACTAAAAGTTGGTTCTTTGAAAAAATAAATAAGATTGATAGACAACTAGCCACACTAACAAAGAAAAGAAGAGAGAGAACCCAAATTACTAGCTTACAGGATGAAAAAGGCAACATCACAACAGACACTTCAGAAATACAGAAGATAATTAGAAATTATTTTGAAACCCTATACTCTAATAAAATAGAGGATAGTGAAGGCATCAATAAATTCCTTTAGGCCTATGAGCTACCCAGATTGAGTCAGGATGTTATAAGCAACCTAAACATACCAATATCAAGTGAGGAAATTGAAGAAGCCATCAAAAATCTACCAACCAAGAAAAGCCCAGGACCGGATGGATATACAGCAGAGTTTTACAAGAACTTTAAAGAAGAACTAATACCAATTGTCTACAATCTATTTCAGGAGATAGAAAAAGAGGAAGAACTTCCAAATTCACTCTATGAGGCCAACATCAGCCTGATTCCAAAACCAGATAAAGACACTTCAAAGAAAGAAAACTTCAGACCAATATCCCTATTGAATTTAGATGCAAAAATCCTCAATAAAATTCTGCAAATCGGATACAAAAACATATCAAAAAGATCGTGCACCATGACTAAGTGGGATTCATCCCTGGGATGCAAGGATGGTTCAATATAAGAAATCAATAAATGTAATTCACCACATCAATAGACTTAAAGATAAGAACCATATGATCATCTCTATAGATGCAGAAAAAGCATTCAACAAAGTACAGCATCCTTTTATGTTTAAAACTCTAGAAAAATTAGGGATAACAGGAAATTACCTCAAAATGGTAAAAGCTATATACGCTAAGCCTCAGGCCAGCATCATTCTAAATGGAGAAAAATTGAAGGCATTCCTTTTAAAATCAGGAACCAGACAGGGATGCCCTCTCTCATCACTTCTATTCAATATAGTTCTTGAAACACTAGCCAGAACAATTAGATGAAAGAAATTAAAGGCATAAATATATGAAAAGAATAACTTAAATTAGTACTATTTGTCAATAACATGATCCTATACCTAGCAGACCCAAAAAATTCAACCAAGAAACTTCTAGAACTAGTAAATGAATTCAGCAAAGTGACAGGATATAAAATCAATACCAATAAATTAAAGGCATTCCTGTATATCAGTGACAAATTCTCTGAAATGGAAATGAGGACAACTACTCCATTCACATTATCCTCAGAAAATAATATACCTGGTAATCAACTCAACAAAAGAGGTAAAAGATCTATACAATGAAAACTACAGAACCCTGAAGAAAGAAATAGAAGAAGACCTTAGAAGATGGAAGGATTTACCTTGCTCATGGATTGGTAGAATTAATATTATTAAGATGGCCATACTACCAAAAGCACTTTACAGATTCAATGCAATTCCCATCAAAATCCCAATGACATTCCTTGCAGAAACAGAAAAAGCAGTCATGAAATTCAACTGGAAAAACAAGAGACCCAGAATAGCTAAAGTAATTCTAAGCAGGAATAGTGAAATTAGTGGTATAATATATACTTTAAAATGAAAAGAATTTAACTTCAACTGCATGGGAAAAAAAACTGAATGTTAACTTCTTTCCTCCCCCATATTTTATGTTATTGATGTCATATATTTCTATATTGTCTATCCACTAACAAATTATTGTAGCTGTAGTTACATTAACAGTTTTGTCTTTTAACATTTATAATAGAGTTAAAAGTGATTTATGCATCACATTACATTACCTGAGTTTCTGAATTTTATTATATTTATATCTTTGCAGAGAGTTTTATACTTTTATGTATTTTAATGTTAGTGTCTTTAAATTTCAAGTAGAAGAGCTCCTTTTGAAATTACTTGTTAAGCAGTTCTAATACTGATGGACTCTCACAGTTTTTGTTTGTCCTGGAGAAAAATCTCTACTGTTTTTCTAGATGACACACTTGTTATATATAGTATTCTTCCTTCCCAATTTCTTCTTTCAGCACTTTGAACATAGTATCCCCTGCTCTTCTAGCCTGCAAGGTTTTTTCTGAAATGTCAGCTGATGGGTTCATGAGAGGTGCTTTAAGTGTGATGAGTTGATTTTGTCTTGGTGCTTCCAAAATTCTTACTTTATCCTTGACTTTGGACAATTTGATTATAATATATCTTAGTAAAAAATCACTTTATAATTTACATATTTGGTATTTGTGTGTATTCATTGATCTGGAGCTGTGTTTCATTATTTCTTTACAGAATATCTTTATCTTTTTCTCTTTTCTGCTTCTTTAGGGACTCTCTGAATGCATATCCTGGTTCACATATTATTGTCCCATTAATCCTCTAGGCTTTCTTCACTATATATATATATATTTTCATTTTGTTCATTTTACTGGGTAATGTCAAATGACTTTTCCAATGAGCTTGGTGATTCTCTTTGTTATTAATAAGTCAGTTGTCAACACTCTGTGAATTTTTGTTGTTGTTAGTCATTACATTCTTCTATTCCAGAATACCCATTTGCTTCTTTTTGTTTCTGTGTAATTGTTAAGCTTTTCATTTTGTTCTCATATTGTTTTCCTGATATCATGAAGTTATCTGACTTCTCTTACAGCTCACAGTTTGAAAAAAAAAGAATTTTGAAAGCATTGCCATGCTGTCCATAGGTCTCTATCTTTTATGGTCAGTTACTGGTGCTTTATTTTATTTTTTTTTCTTTTGTGATGTCATAAGTCCTTGATTATTTGTGACCCTTTGGCCTTGCATTTGTTTCTGCATATTTAAAGAAGTAGACATCTCTTTCTTCCTTTATAGGCTGATTTTGAGAGGAAAAGCCCTTCACCACTTAGCTTGTCCATAGGTCCTCGGTGTGCAATTTGGCAAGATTCACAAGGGTTTGCTGGACATGGGCAGGTCAGTCTGGTGCCTGGGTCATCAGGTGAGTGAGCCAGGGCACACCTGGACCTTGGGTCCACTCAAATGGACCTGGACCCCACTAGGGGCCAGAGACTTTGAGGCTGACCTTGAGTCTGGGTCTTTGGGGGAACAGCTAGCATTGAGTAGGGCTTTGAGCCTAGGGATGCAGGTCTGACCTCATGAATATGGGTGCTAGCTAGGTACCTAATCTACAGAGCCTGTTCTGGTACTAGGCATGTGTGAAAGAGCTTGGCATTAAGGATTCCTGAGTGGACCTATTGCTAGCGTCCATGGTAGCAACCCTGCCCTTTGGTGGTCTTACAACCAAGATCTGTTAAAGTCCAGTCAGGTGGCAGAGTTCCCTAAAGAAGACCAGATGCTGGGGTTCATTTTCCAATCAGATATTCTATTTATTTACTTCTCCCATGATATGGTATCCTTTTCTATGTTCTGTTGCCTGTGTTCGATAGAAAGATAATGCAGGAAATGTGAGATTGTCCTTCTTAGTGCATATTTTCTTATTTGTGCTCCATTTGGTGATGGAATCTCACACCTGGATTCTTAGTGTACGTAGTTTTTCAAATTGGTGTTTCTGTGAAGGAATGAGCACTGGAAAGTCCTAGTTTTTCATCTAGCTAGTTTCATTCTGAGATTTTAAAAGTATGCATCCTGTTTATATTACATTATGGTATTACTTTTAAAATATGGTTATAGAGTAATGGCTTAAAATATATTTAAATTTTTGAGAAACCTTTCAAAGTTTTTAATCTTAAAATATTTTCTATTTTAGTGAGGATATATCTGTCAATAAAAGGTATAAAGACATGAGCTTAGGAGTTCTCGTGTCTTTTAAATCAGTTCTGGTTCAAATCCTAGAAAATTCATGATACCCTGGGAAGAAACTGAAAAGAAAAATCAACCAAGCATGAAATAGTGTCCTTTAGTTGCCCATTAGGCTAATAAATGATGTGAATGTAAAATGCCACCTTGAAAATTGCTGTTTTTATTTGTATAGATAGTTGCATTAGATAGGCAAATAAAGGGATAGAGACAAGGATTAATTTTGACATGGAGAAGTCTAGACATGAAAAACAACCATTTTCTGCTGTTTTAGGGGTTAAGCATCACTTTAAAATCTTATTTAAAGAGTCCTAGTGGACTCCTGGGAGCCAAGGGTGATTCCTTGTTCACTGTTTGAGAAATAGGGAGGAGAATTCCATAAATACTGACTGAGGTGATTTGAAAGCCACAGACATCACATTTTTTTTGCATAGAGGAATTCTTTATTACCTTTGATTATTTCCCAAAGAACATATATTCTATGGAAGGTACTAATAGTCAGGGTTTTATTTTCACCTCTGAGAGAGAATCAGTTGACCTTATGCAAATAACAAAAACTCTGAACTTTTTTTAATCTGTTAAGTAGGAAGAATGCCCACATCCTTTGTAGGATTATTATTGTACTTAAAAAAAAAGAGGTGGGTGTATAATTCCTCTAAAAATGATCATGTTATGATACCTATCTGAATATCTATATTTCAGTTTTTGAATGCATACTTTTGTGGTCTGATCAGAAGTAACCTCAAACATATGCTCCAAATAGTCAAATTAATTGAAGTTTGTTCATTCAGTAGCAAGACTATTTATTAGTATCCAAGAAAGGTAAAAAGTAAATATCAAGTAATGCGATTAATAATGAGTTAGTTACATAATAGAAGGGGTAGCATGTAAATGACTCCACTAATATGGAATATCAACACTAAGGAATTATTGGACCCGTGCATGCAAACCCATATGGAAAATAATACAATGCTTCTTTTGCCTTAGAATCAATAGAGTTCTTTTCTCTGACACTAAGAGTATAACAGTTAGAGATCAATATGATAAGGGAGCCTAATTAGGTAGCCAAAAATTCTTTACCTTTTTTTTTCAATTTTGAGGTTATATATATTAATCACTAATAGTTTTTGCTACCAGGCAACTCTAAAACCCAAAGTAGAGATAAGTCTTTTTAAAGTAAAAAAGTAAAAAATAATTTATTTTATCTTAGAACATAACAAGCAATGTTGAAAGTTGGAGACTGGTGAGGAAGGAATGGATTATATGGAGATGTTTTTAGTTCAGATATTGACTCTTTTGCCACACATAAAATCTCCTAAATGTTAACCACTAATAAATAAGATTTTAACTTTTTCCTTTAATATGAAGCTACTTTAGCAAAAACTCAAAAAGTTATGCAAAGTTTACTTTTAGGCTAAATTGTTCACATTAGTTATATAAATGTTTTTGTGATCATCATAATCTTACACTTTTGATCTAGAAATATTCATTCATATATTAAACATCAAGCTTTTGAAACTTTAAGAATGCAATGGAATACATAAAAGCTAATAAATTGGCAAGTGACAAAGCATGACATCAACCCATTTATCCTTTAAATACAGCTTTATTCAGGTAGCTTTAAGTAGAAAACCTTTACAAATGTCACATTTTATTTATAAAGCAAAAACAAGTAGTTGGTCCTAACTCTGTTCCTTAATACCCTAATTACTGGCCTTTCACCTATTCTGACCTGGGATATAATATATTACTAGAAAGAACAATAAAGCAACATCTAAAGTAATACTACTTCTACAACATTCCCAGCTATTTTTTTTCATCCTGTAAGGAGAATTATTTCTTTAGGGAAGTTTAAGTAGATAGAGAAACTGGAAAATTATCTATGAATTTGGAAAACACACACTGTGACCATTTCATTCAGTGTTTGGATGTACATGTCTCAGGTGACATTAGACCACCTGATGTGAATAAATCAGTTGGCACACAAAAATACATTCCCCACATCCATGTAAACTTTTAAGAGAGGGTTTCACCTCATTCCTCAAAAAAGTGGGGTTGCAGTAACCATGTCTACAGTAGAAACCACTTGTTCCCTTCCCACCCTGTAACTGTATCTCTTGTTCTAAGTTGAAACACTCCAGAAATGCACTGTCATTCTCAAGGAGAAGAACATCGCACCGAAAGCTGGTAAAAATCACTTTTTTGGATTACTCCAAGGATCCCCCATACACAAACAAATTTGTAGTACATCTGTGCTATTAAAATTATATGAAAGCAGGATTATAAGAGGGAAAAATGTCTAAAGACTCCTTTTTTCCCCTCTAAATAATGAATAAAAGGTTGAGAAACACTGCTTTGGCATAATAGAGAGAAAAATATGACCAAACATTTATTCATCTTGTTCCAGCTTCAAAATTAAATAAAATGCAATTTTAAAATGTAAATGGCTAATGCAGTCTGAAGGTCACTTAGGTAGGCAATAAGTGGGGAAAAAATTATGTGTTGGGGGAAATAATTGTCATTTGTTAAAATTGATGAAAAACTGACTATTCATCAGAGCTGACAAATTGCTAAAATGGGGTGCACTCAGGGGTGTAGAAGGCAAAGGACAATGGAATCCCTGTCCAGGGGGCTCCTGATGGCAGAACTCTTGTGTACAGTGTGGTCAGTGAAGAATGTGGTATTTGACTATCTTGAAAGATAAGCTAGGAGAGAAGAAACCAGAACCATAGATGTTTCCCAGTCAGTATTGTCAGGGGCAGGCAGACACGTGTGCAAAAGGCAGACACCTGCTCTCAGTCACAACTTCTCAGTTTTCTTAATGCCTCAGAGAGAGAAAAAGTCATGGCATTCCAACAAGAATGTCCTGTGGTTTCATTTCAGCTTGTCATGAACTTAGAGCCATTGAATGAAAAGATAAATCTGAAACATATTGTATTTTCACCACCACCCTCCCCCCTCATTAAGAACAACTTCCTCCAGCTGACTGAAGGCCTGCATCCCCCCGCCACCCAACCCTGTCAGGCAACAAGAAGCCAGGAGGGGAGATTGCCCTGTCCTCAGGCCTGTAGAGCACAGGTTAACTAAATCTGTATTTGAAAATTTCCTGCCTTTGGTTCCATTTTGCTCCCTCTTCAGGCTAAATAAACCTGCATATTTGTAGCACCTGCATTTGTTTCTCTAAATTGTAAATGCTTCTGTGGGATCAGTGGGGAGAAGTAATCTAGCTCTTTCTCAGTTTGATCAACCTACATAAAGGCCATTTTTTTCTATTTTCATCAGCTGGGTGGATGAATCCAGCCATCCAGAATCCAGGAAATGTTCCTGGGCTAGACTGCCAATAACAAATCCAGAAATCTCTTTGGCTACAGTTTTCTGGTCCCAAAGTCAAAATATGGGTCTTGGTGTGTTTTAATGTTTGCAGATAAAATGATGATCAGAATTAAAGATAAAATTAGAAAATGTAAAATCAATCCTCTAATGTGTGGACTGTGATATAAAACTAAGATCCTAGAAGTTACTATAAAATAGAACAAAACATAGCATTAAAATTTCACTGTAATAAACTACCATTGCAAGAAAATAGGGGCATTGCTATACTCTGTGAACTTCTTCCCTTCAGTTGCATTATATATTATTGTACTACCTTGATCCAAGTTTCATTCAGAATGACAAAAATTTTGGAAGGTTCAGTTATTCTAATTTTACTTTATGTTTTCTTCTCACTTTGACAGGGTCTTTGAATGAAAATATAAAAATAAGGGGACTCTAATGTCTGCTTGTCTTCTTGGCATGATTATTTTGTTGTTTATAAATAAACATACTCAAAACTGAATTTCATAAAGTCTTTTTCCTATGTAATCTTTCTTCATTTTCTACGTAGCTATTAATGGCAATTCTTTTCTTCTAGTTGATTGGGCCCAAATCCCAGTCTTTTAATCTCAACTTTTCTTCCATATTCTAAATTAGTTTATATCATAAAGTTGATAGCTTTTGTTTTTAAAATATATGCTGAATTACCACTTGTTAACACCCCACTTTCACTCTTGGGTCCAAGCCATTTGGGTTTTTGTATTAGTTTCTGGTCTGGTCTTCTTTTTACATCTGCTTTCTAAAATCTGTTTTCAAAAGAACCTTCAGATCATCTGCTAAATCATATCAGGTCATATTTCTCCACAGGTCAAAACATATGGCTATCATCTGAGAGTAAAATGTGAAAGTTTTTGCTACGCATTTAACCTGCCCCCCACATGAGCTCCTACCCCATTTCTAATGCTCCACCCTTGGCTCACTGTTCTCCAGTTACAGCATCCTCCTTGCTGTTTCTCAAACTTTTCAAGGAGGGATCTACCTTCAGAATTTTGCATTTGCTGATTCGGCTTCCTGGAATGATCTGTCCTTAGATACCTTCCTGACAGGTCCCTTCCTTCCTCCATGTTTTTTATTCAAAAGTCACCTTCCTGTCTGTCACCACCACCCCAGCACCAAGCAACTCATAGAATTATATACCCTTTTTCTTTTCTGACTTTTATCTCTTTTAACGGGTATACATTTTACTTATATATATCTTGTGTTATCCAGTTTCCTAATACTAGTATGAGAAAGAGGATTTTGTCTATTTTATTCACTATTGCATTTCCATCATACAGAACTGGCCATGACATATAATAGACACACTCCAAATAGTTGTTAAGTAAATGAATACATTTCCTAGGTTTTCTTTTATTATCCCTGATTTCAAAGATTGCCCAGTTCATCTAACAGAGGAGAATATAGCATTTAGAGACAATTTTTTTTAACAATCTTATAATCTTTGATCTGCCTTATCTGTTTCAGTGCTCTGTAGGGGGACTTTGAGTGTGCATTAATTTAGGAAATTTTTGAGGCAAAATGACTACTGTATTTTGATCATATTCGGTTCTGACTCCTTTTTGAGTCTTACTACCTTGCTTAATCACGTTCTGTTTCACCTATTTGACCCAGAGAAACTGAAGTCATCACAGTCTCTTTCACTAAATTCCATTTTGGAGCATCAGAAAGGAGTCCCCTTTGGCCCTATAAGAGGGCTAAGATTAATTATAGTGCTCAACTTTCTCAGACTACACAACTTAACTTCATTAGCAGATGCCTTTACTCCAAATCTTCTTTTTCTTCTTCTGGGTAGAAATCACACCTTTGGGTTTTGAAACTAGCTGATATATCTAAAGTCTCCACCTGGTACCTCATCTCCCTCAACTACTGCAGGTATAACACACAGCTATAATGATGCAAGTGAGCTCCACCTGTAAAGAGCTTCCTGTGTTTGTGAATGAATGGAGAACATGAAAAGGGAATCTAAATGTTAGCAAAAATAGAAAGAAGGGAGAGGAAGGGAGCATGGATGCTATGGAGAGGTCCAACTTTGTGAAGCCTCGGTAAACCTGGTGGCTGGGCTCAGCTTGAAAGGGGAAGGAATTTGTGCTTAACTAAGAAATTCAGGAACTGAGTCATGTTACACTGAATGCTTATTCAGGTTTACCTGGAATTACAGACCCAGGTATTTACTGAATTGTGATCACAGAGGACAACTTTAGTCAAAACAAGTAATAGTGTTATGTATCAAATGTTGGGGGCAAACAAATACATGGAAGCACAAGGAGGGGCCAAATGGGTAATAGTGCAAAGAAAACACAGGGAAGTGGTTCATAATTGAGAAGATAAATGGCCAGTGGGTACTCAGGAACTGCTTTCACATAGAGTAACATTAGGGTGGATTATTCGCCTTATGGTAATGCCAGGGAGATCAGCAGACCTTTTCTGTGATGAGGTGGGATGATGCCACTCTTCCTTAAAGACCCTTACCAAACAAACAACAGAAACCTGGTAGCACAGAGGTTGACCTCCAATGGCTACAAACAGTATAAAGTCAGTGCAATATCATTAGAAAACCTTTTGGAGGAGTCTGTTTAGTCATATGAGGAAAGACAAGAATGTTTTCTCCAACAAGCAGTTTAACAAAAGATCCCTCAGCTCTGCCTCCTAAAAATTGGGAAACATGATGGACCAAATTATTTTGCACAAGGAACCCAAGGAACACCAGAGACATTAATGGCATCTTTGGAAGTGACTGGAAGTACAAGAATAGATTTTCACCCTAAGCCTGACAATAGTGTGACACATGATTTCAGTGTGCCAAAAAGCATCATTGCTAGTACTTGGATAGTCAAGTGTAAGTTGTTCCAGTGCTTTAGCTCATTCTTGACTAGTCAGGTGGATTCAACATTCAAAGCACTTCGGATCTGTCAAAAATGACACCCAGAATCCAACAAAGAGAGGGAAATGCTCATTCAAGGTGACCTGAGTTCATGGAGCCCACGGGATAATACACACAGCATTTAAGTACCAAGTCAATATGAGTCAAAATCACAGTAGTCCAGGTAATGGTCAGCAAAGCAGGCTTGGTTCAGATTGTGTGTGTCAAAATCCCAGCTCTGCCATTTGCCCACTACTTGACCTTATAGTTATAAAATGAATCCAAGCATCAAATATGAACTCAACATGGAAAATAGGAAAATTACAAACATGTTCAGAGGCCAATGTATGGGGAGATGTTTAAGAAGGGATATAATGCTAAACTGACCCAAAAGCATGAGATTCAGGACTGGTGTTCCATTTTTACATGCTGCCATTTCTGAACTATTAGGCAAGCTTTAGAAGTTTAATGAGCCCAGAAAGAAGTTGACATGAAGAAAAGTTAAATATATACAAACAATAACACATGCTAACATCCATGGAACTTTTATATACTTTACAGCACCTTTATGTAAATTGATGTAAAGCACTTACATCAACTATGTGAACTAAATAATACTATTCTTATTCTATGGATTATAGATTTTAATGTTTTTTAAAGCCAGAAATATTGCTGCACACCTGTAATCCTAGAGACTTGTGAGGCTTTGGCGGAATAATTGGAAGTTTCATCCTAGCCTTGGCAACTTACTAAGACTCTGTCTCAAAATTAAAAAAAAAAATTAAAAAGGTCTGAAGATGTAGCTCAGTTGCAAAGTAACCCTAGGTTCAATCTACAGTCCCCCTACCCTCATAAATAATTTGATAAATAATATGCACTTGGCCTCTAGCTAGTTGTGTAATTGTGAAAGAAACAGGAAAAAACACAGTCCTGTCTGACTCAAAAACCCATGTTTGCTTTCACTAGAACATGTCACATCACAACACAGCCCAGCAAGAGGATTATTTGTCAGGTAATGAAAGGAAGCTTGTCTATCTTCTGTTTCACTCATCTGTGAATGAATACAGAAACCCATTTTTAACAATTACTATTCCTGAAACCATTCTAATATTTCAACAAAGGGTTAGGCAGAGATTATGATAGAGAAACAGAATAGAACCAGGAACAGAGAAGCAAAGTTGAAAGCAAAGAGGGCAGACACACAAAGAAGATACCCTAGACAGATGACAAAAACAAAGTCCCAGGCCTTCCTCCAATGCAGGGAGAGAGGTATTCTGCTCAAGTGTGAGCATCCCATGGGAGGTTGCAAGGAGAGAAAATGAGAGAAGGAAACTAACTAGCCAGACTGACGTCCTTGAAAACCAATTATTTCAAGTACCTAAGTACTGCAGTGACTTAAGGATGTGAACTTGGATGTCAGACATGCTTCTTCGTATTTCTTTCTGAAGAGTTCTTAGAGGTTATGAATGAACTTAAATAATTTTATTGTGACACATAAAATTTTATACCCAATAGGAAAAGATTCAAAAACTTCTTAAGTTTGATATATTCATTCACTGAGTCACCAGCATGTGCACATGTATGTGTGCACACACACAAAACTCTCCTTGTCGTAACTCTCAATACCAGCATTTTAGTGTTGAACTTTTGGCTTTTTAATTGGAACTTACTAGTTACATTTTCCATCACACTTTTCAGAGTAGAATGACGGTTAAGAAAATATATTTTTAGCTAAACCAGTAAAATTCTAAAAGGCGATGTTCATCCTCGCCCATAGAGTTATTTCAGTATTTCAACAAATGTTTTCTTTAAAATGAGACAATGCAAATGAGCTCCTGTCCCGTGCAACTATTTGTCAGATGGAACACTGTCTGAGCTGGGGAAGCAACTGTGACCTCACTGACTGGCAGTGTTTCCACTGTTACCAATTCTCCTGTATCCATTCATTTCCAGAAATTGCTCTCTCCCACACAGTATTTTTCTTCATCTTTTAACTATCAACTCTTCCATGGGTTGAATTCTTGACCTCATTGCCTAGCCTTTTGCATTCACTTCTCAGTGTCAAACTTTTACCTTAGTAATTGCTTCATTCATTTTTTCCAAACATGAGTTTGTTCAGGTCTTTCCAATGCAAGATCTATTCTCTGAATTGATTTCTTTAAGATCTACCTTTGATTTTCATGTTAGTCATATTTTCAGTTTTATCCCTTGAATGCCTGTTTGAACTGCCTAGTATCACCTCAGGGAGAGAGCCATGGGAAATACAAACATCTCTCTCTCTCTCTCTCTCTCTCTCTCTCTCTCTCTCTCTCTGTATGTGTAGATATATATACACATACATATCTATCCAACTGCTATCAACATATGTTTTCATTCTTTTGTATTAATCATACTGAAGAATTTAAATAATTGATCATATGTTCTGTACCTTGATGTGAATGTTAGAATGAGACACCCTCCTTCTGGTGTCAGGGAGGTATGGCAGCTGTTGTCAAAGAAGCCAGGAAATAATACCAATATTACACAGAGATTGTCAATGGAATGACTTAACCTCCACAAATATTACTGTGATTTTGGATATTCTCTTCCTTAGATTTTTCTCTTTTCCTGAGTTCTATATACTGGTGATCTATCTTGTGCTTTCTTCATTAGGACTATAGTGGCTTACTCTAAATCTCAAACCAACTTTGTCTTTGGTGTTGCCAGTATGATAGATCAAATAATACATCATAATTTTTGTTTTTTGCCAAAAGCCATAGGATAGAATTGAAATCATATATTCTACAGCCAGATGTGCTGAATTCAAATAGTGATCATTGTACCATTTGCTACTTTATGATTTTCTGTGGCTCGACTTCCTTATTTGTAACATTGGAGAAACTGTAGTACTTACCTGCAGATTAAATTATGAGAAATCTGTGAGCTAACTCACACATGGACAGTGTTTTGTACAATATCTTCCACACAGAAAATGCTATCTATGTGTTTGCTGTTATGATTACTAAATAAATAACCTGCTGAAGAGCTCATTTCAAAACATAAATCCCTCAGTGGTCTCTCCTATAAAATTGAAGGTGTATATTTTCATGAAAAAAATAAGCCTGGAGATACAACAAAAAGATATTTTAAAATTCAGCAAACTTTTAAAAATATATGCTTAAAGGAAAAAGTGAATGATAATTTTCTGATGAAGTTTTAAAACAATATTCAAATCAAGTCATTGAACTTGAATGGGAAAGTAGCCAGGGCTGTTTTTTTTCTGTTTGACAAATAAACAAGACTAGGGGGAAAATAGAAAGCTAAACCTTTCATAGCTCTCTGTATTGAGAAGTAGCTCATTATATGCCCCTCCTCAGCATCTCTCAACAGAATAACAACACTTGGAGTATTTACATTCTGTATCCTGCCAAAGTCTAAAAAAGAAAAAAAAAATGATCTGGGCTGAAGAGAAAGATTGCAGCAGAAATCTTAACTTAGGTAAGACTAAACCATTAATAACAAAGGGGCATCATTGCAAAAACAACTAAGAGTCCTGCAAGTGTCATGGTAGCATCACAGCCTTTGATAAATACAAGGATTTATTTATTTGTATTATTTCATCCACCTTGTTTCCTGCATTGCAATTGTTCCTTTGTGTAGTGCCTTTGTTCTGCTCAAATATTATTTAAAGAATGTATTTTTCCTATAGGAGCCAGTGATGCTAGCTTCCCATAGATGTCTAGCTAATGCTGAAAATAACTTGATTTTTATGATTACAAGAACCTTGACATGGGGCTCTGTCTTTAAAATACATTCCCTACCTGGTTATTTTCACCATTATTTTTTTTTCACTAATTAGTTAAGCATAAATCTAGGAAAGGTGACTGATTGATATATTTCTTTCCTAATGGAAATGGTGTTCCAGGGAACAAGCAGATGTAAGGAGACCAGTATTAGTGAGTGTGGGAATAAAGATGAGCTGTCATGAAGGGAGGAAGGAGTCAGGCTGTTGAAGAAAAATATTCTTCACTCCCCTATTGACTCTGCCATTGGTGTGATGAAGCCAGTTCCCACTTGAGTGAGGAAAATAAGAAGGGAGACACAGAGACAAGATGGAGAGGCAGGAAAAGAAGTGGCAAAATGGCAGAATAGCCAAGCTGCCAGCTTTATTTATGTCTATAGGTTACTTTAAGTCATTGGCATCATTAATACATATAGTTCACTGTATTACTAGGCAAGTTAAAGACTTAGCAATATTTTGCAGCTTATTTCTCAGTTGCACACTACTGTTACAATATGCAATGTTAGGAGCTTTGTGCAGCTCTCAAGAAAGTCCATTGTCTGAAGTTACTGTTAGGTGGGCAGATCCAGGAGCACCTGAGCTTGAGGAAACATTGTAGTTATCTAGCAAGCAAGTTCCTTTACTCCCAGGAACTATTTGCCTGCAATCAAGGTTGGAGGATGATGGGGCTCTAGCACAGAGGCTTCTCAAGCAGGGCATTGCCATACCACTTAGACATTGCATATATATGTATTTATTTTACTAGATCCTAGGAGAGTTTGCAGGGCATTCTAAGGATGGGAAACAGAGCTCCTATTACCACCTGGGAGTTTGCTTACCAGGGGAACACTTCCTTGTACATATCCACAGTCAGAATCCCTACACACTTGCTCTTGGGAACCAATTGTAATCATATTTTCTCATTGCCATGTAATTTACACCATAGTGACAATGCTTCAAATTGGGTCTTTTTTGTTTTCCCCTTAAGAGCGTCAGTTTTATAATACTTACCTATGCAAAACTTATTATGACTAATTAAATAATATGCCTAATATGCCTATAAGCTACCACTAACACCCTCACCTGTTAGTTTATTTTGAAGAAATAAAACACAGGACAGGTATATGCTGAATTGGTGACAGTTTATTTAGAAATGACAATATGTGTGAATTCTTTTTTTGGGGGGGAGGGGTACCTGGGATTGAACTCAGGGGCACTCAAGTACTGAACCACATTTCTAGCCCTATTTTGTATTTTATTTAAAGACAGGGTCTCACTGAGTTGCTTAGTGCCTTGTGATTGCTGAGGCTGGCTTTGAACTCGGAATCCTCCTGCCTCAGGCTCCTGAGCTGCTGGTATTATAGGCATGATCCACTGTGCCCAGCTGTGCTATTGTTTTAAGGAATAGATTTCTGTTTCATATTTTTAAAAAATTCTCAATCTTGTCCCTATCGAATCCTCTATTATATATTATAATCTATTTAGATAAATCTGGTTGTCCATGACATTGTGAGTTCTTTACTGGTGGAACTATTTATCTTCATCTATGTAGTGTCTAGTTGTATGTAGCAGACTCCTCACGTTTTCTTGACTTGCTGCTTGCTTATCTCTTTACTTTTAACAGAATGAATATATCACCTGTCCCAACAATGTCAACATTATCATGAGAATCAAACAAGAGAATGGATTCAGCCACTGTCCTAAGTAGAAACCTCACATAATTTTTTAAAATGTGCTATAAGATGAAGAGCTTGATATGAATATCAGTATTATTAGTTGCTCTTTAGAGACAGATATTGTAAAAAAAACTTTGGTCAAAACAATGATTTGCTGCTTCCTAAATACATAATCTTTAGAAAAAATGATAACCCTGAATGTTAATGCCTTAAACTCACCAATCAAAAGACATAGATGTAGATTGGATTTTTAAAAAGACCCATATGGGTCACTCACTATGGAAATAGGCAGGGGTTTTCATTCTCATACCAAATAAAGTATACTTCAAGCCAAAGTTAATCAAAAGGAACAAAGAAGAACATTTCATACTTATCAAGGTAATCATACACCAACAAATAATAACAATTATAAGTATATACACCTCAAACAAAGGAGCTTCTATGTTCATCAAAAAAAAAAACTCTCCTCAAGTTCAAGAGGTAATAGACCACAGTGCAATAATTCTGGGTGACTTTAACATACCTCTTTCACCACTGGATAGGTCTTCTAAACAAAAGCTGAACAAAGAAACTATAGAACTCAATAACACAATAATGATATACAAACAATGATCAACACATATATGAAAAAATGTTTAACATCTCCAGCAATTAGAGAAATGCAAATCAAAACTGCTCTAAAATTTCATCTCACTCCAGTCAGAATGGCAGATATTAAGAATACAAACAACAGTAAGTGTTGGCAAGGATTTGGGGAAAAGGGCACACTCTTACATTGCTGGTGGGACTGCAAATAGGGGCCTACAATAAGGAAAGCAGTATGGAGATTTCTGGAAAAGTGGGAATGGAACCACCATTTGAACCAGCTATCCCACTCCTCAATCTATACCCAAGGGACTTAAAAACAGCATACTACAGAACACAACCACATCAATGTTCATAACAGTACAATCCACAATAGCTAATTTGTAGATCCAACTGAGATACCCTTCAGTAGATGAATGGATAAAGAAAATATGGTATATATACTTAATGGAATGTTACTCAGCAAGCATTAAAAGAGAATAAAATCATGGCATTTTCAGGTCAATAGATGGAGTTGCTAAGTGAAGTAATCCAATGCCAAAAAAACCAAATGCAGAGTGTCTTTTCTAATATAAGGATGCTGATCCATAATGGGGATGGAGCAGAGACTTGTGGGAGGAATAGATGAACTTTAGATAGAGGGAACTTCTAGGGGAAGGGGAAGATGGGTTAGGAAAGACAGTGGAGTGAGATGGGCATCATTACCCTAAGCACATAGGGACATATATGAAAACATGAATGACAATTTAAAAGGAACCCTTCAGCCAGATACAGTGGTTACACACCTGTAATCCCAGATACTATGAAGACTGAGGAAGGAGGATCCCAAACTTTGAGGCCAACCTGGGTAACGTAGCAAGAATCTGTCTAAAATTAAAAAAAAAAAAAGAACAACTGTTTTAAAGGGCTGGGGATGTAGATCAGTTATATAGCACCCCTGGGTTCAATTCCTGGTACTGCAAAGAAACAAAAACAAAAATGTCAATTTTGCAACAGTCACGAAGATTTTATCCATAGGATTCCAGAATAATGTGTTTTCTTTCCTGGAAAAAGTAAATGTTTACCTTTCCTGTAGTCCCTGATAGTTAACAACAGAGCATGATGTTTTAAAGCTATTTGTGCAGTGACCTTATGTACTCAACCCAAACTTGTCCTTAGTTGCCTCAGGCAGAGCCAAGCATTTGCCCTTGCAGGCAATGGGGGTGGTACTTATCCCTAGTTTTTTCAGACTTCTCTTGCTCAGCACTTTTCAGTGACTGAAAGTTTGAGCCTGCCTGCTTCTGTGCATTATTCTTACCTCTTTTATTTATTATAAAAACAATAAGCAATTTTTGGAACAACTGGAAAAAAACTACCCCAACGATCCCATCACCCAACTGCAAAGGAAATGTAGTCTGTGAGTGCAATCCTGAGTGTTCTCTGTGTTAATAAATATGTTTAAGTTAAAAAAAAAACATGAATGATGTGACTCTACTTTGTGTTCAAAAAAAAAAAAGGACTGCGGACATATAGCACATTCTGGACAACTGTTCATTCACTTTTCTCCCACGAGATTGAACATTCATACATTGTTTGCAAAATAATCTAAAGAAGTTCATCCCAGTTATCTCAATGATACTGATTATTTTGTCATCACCACTACGATATCTGTGGTCAAGAAGATTTCCAATGTATTGATCATCCAACCTATCAATAGGTAATAATTTAGAGAAGGTACAAACCCAGCCTACTTTAAATGCATTTCAATTCCATAAAGGATAAACAAAATTCCAATTCAATTATTTACCATGTTCAACACCAACAGACAAATGTCTTCTAGCAAAAGCCTTTGGAAAGTTTTAGGCAGAACATAACTTAATTTTTGTAGTACTGTTATTCAAAGTCCCTCTGCCATCCTCTTTTACAACAACATAATATGGTGCTCGTGAAGTCAGAGGCAGCAGCCTTTAAATTTTTGTACTTCATAGAAGATACCTCCTTAAACCAGTGTGTCAATCTGCATGTGTTTGACAGGTAGTCTGCTTTCCCCATTTTTCTTTTCTGCATCTAACCTGTGGATGGAGCTATGTAAGCTTAGGGCTGTCTACTTTTCAAGCAAGCATACTAGACTAAAATCTGAAGCACAGGAAAAGACATCTCTATCAGTACCATTTTTGGCCTTTGCTTTACTTATGGAAATATTCACTCTAAATCATCTAACTGCATCATTTTTTAAATGTGTATATGAAATTAGGTCTGATGAAAATATGCATACTCTTTGATGCATATTTTCTAGACCCTAGGATTCAGTGGCAACTTGCTTTTGCTGAAGCTCTGAATTAGGAAAGAGAACATCTTATATGTCATCATCTATCTAAAGAGAGACATCAGAGAGATTCATTAAATTTCATGATAAAATGCCAGGAGAGTCACCAGATTACATGTTTGCAAACAAACTTGTGCCAATTGAAAACAAACACAACTTTCTCAATTTAAAAAAGTCAGTATCATTATCCTGTTTCTTCAGTAGCTTCCAAAGTTTACTAGAAAAACATTTGAATTCTGGCTTGTGAAAGTGTTTGTATTCATCCTGGCTCCTCTGGGCTTTTGAGCTCCTTACATATACAATAATCTGCTTATGTATCTGTCTCTTGATTCAGTCTGTAAACTCTTCTAGGCTTGGGGCTACAATGTCTTCATTTTTCAATTTTGTGGACCTTCCATGGTAACTGGTGCATAGTAGATGCTCAAAAAAAATCACATTAGTTCACTCTTCCTTTTGAACCCAAGTCACAACGGAAAGGCCAGGAGAAAAGGTGATACCCAATAATAATTGTGTACAAATATTCAGTCAGGTGAATGAAGCTGTGATCACTGATATCTGTAATTTCTACAAGTCGATAGTTACCTCCCAGGGCACCTCTGGACTAATTAGATTAACTGTTACTGTCAGGGCTATCTAATTGCCTGTACTGAAGAAAGCAAATTGCAGACAGTAGATATCAGTGTAAAATCAAACAGAAAACAGGTGTTTGCTAATTAAAACTGAGATTTTAATGAATGATCCGTGCAGTTTTGGTGAATAAATACCACTCCTGGCATCTGCTGTATAATTACGTTCTCTCTCATTCTGTTTCTCTCTGTGTGTCTGTCTTTTCCTCTCCCTCCCTCTATCCATCTTTCTTTGTCTCTGTTTCTCTCCCACTCCTTTCTTTTTCACTCCCCTCTTCTGTCCTCCCTGACCCACTCTTTCAAAAACATTCTGGCAAATAGCTGTGAAATGTCAAATTAAAAAAGATAAAGCCTAGTAGTCTTTGTTACCTGCAAAGGAGGCAAAAGCAGATGTTGCTGTCTACATAACTGTGAACAAATCAATCATAAACACTGAAAAGTCTACAGGTCATCCATTTATATAGACACACACACATGCATATATATGTGTAAAACAAGCTATTAGATAACCTAATATAAGCTATTAGATACATTTATCTAATAGTTTATACATTAAGGACAATAACATATTGTTAAAAAAAGGTGACAGAACTTAAGAGGATGGGAAATGATCATATTAAAACCTTTTAATGCACAGCTTGGTCATAGTACCCTGGGGGAGGCTTAGTCTGAGTTCTGGTTCATCTACCATTTGAGATTTTATTTTGAGTTAATTGGGCTTCCTGCTGAGATGACCTCATCTGATGGATGTTGCTTTTTGCTTTTTGATCCATTTGAAAGTGAAAGAGGAAAAGCTAATTTAAAAATATAATAATAAGTCTGTGGAATATGCTTGGTAAGCAGGTTTAACTGTATGCTTCATTTTTAGGCAAGCTAAAACAGGGAACTGACTTAGACTGGCTTAATAGTAAGGACATCAACAAACACCAGAGCATTTTTGTTGAAATCATCACTGTAGAAACATTTCCCCCCCATCAGTCTTTGTGTGTTTGCGTGTTCTAGTAAGTGAATTTCTAGTTGCAACTATTTCCTGCAATTAAATCTGACTGCAGTATCTCAGTCACAGGAGTTTTGAGGAATTGGCAAAACAACTGAGTCAACTAATAAACAATCAAATGTGTTGAAATTTAAGGAAATCCAAGTGGCTCCTGGACAAGTCTCTACCTTGTCCTTAGGTGCTAGATAGAAACCCAGAGGCAAGGAGCATGGTATGCATGCACTGCATGTAGGGACCTTTGAGCAAGCCACCATCGTCACGGAAGAATGGAATCCAGGCAGGGCCATGGTCCAGTGGTAGAGCACTTGATGCACTAGGCCCATCCTCACACTGCAAAAGAAAAAAACAAGAAATCATGTAAATGTAACTGGGAAATGGAGTATGTACCAAAGCTCTTAAGCAAATATTTCAAATAATTTCTGCAACAGTTTTTATCCTTTTTTCAATTTCTTTTTAATGAATACATATCTTCAGAGAACTCAATAGAATTGATTCTGTCTTTCAAAATCAAAATGCCACAAAACATCTTACAGAGTATACACACACACACACACACACACACACACCCCACATACCCACACACCACACATTTTTTAGATGATTATTGTCTGTGTATTTTTGGTCATGTATGAAAAACACTTTTATATGCATATACACAATATCAACTGTGTTAAATGACTATGGATAAAAATAGACTCATTAGGATATTTCAGGGCAGGATCTCACCTTCTTCTAAGTGATTTATGATGTTAATTTTGGCACTCCCAAATAATTACTTCCCTGGTCCCCAAGTCCTCGTGTCAGCCTCAGCCACCATGTGACACTCACTATGGTTAGCCTCTCGGGTGCTGATGGTCACATATTTTTCTTTGCTGTTTGTGAGAAACCCAGAAGGAGTTCCACAGTGATTGGGACATTGACAGTGTCCATTAGGAAAGGTCAATGTCTCAAACAGTGTTCTCACTTCTCTCAGTCCTCAGTCCTCTACTTCTGGGTCATATGTTGTCACAGAGGCCCTGAGCAGTGTGTTTAGCTTATTTTCAGTGTCTCCCAAAATCTCTTATGAAAAATAATTCAAGCAGCTAAGGGTCCTCAATCCTTGGATTCCAGAAGCTACAACCTAGTTTTTTTTTGTTGGGCAAAGAAGACTCAGCTTTGGCCCCTCTTCCCCTATATGCCTTCTCTTCTACTGTTCTTTCCCTGAGAAAATTTGTCCCTAGTTGAGATTATTTCAGTGTTATGCACTTATAGATTATTTTTTTAATTAAATATCAATTACGTATGAAAGGTCATTTGTGTTGATATGTACAAAGTCCGACTACAACTAAAATAAGCTAAGCTGTTAATCACTGATAAAAATGAAGGATACTGACAATATTTTTAAAGCCCCTTGTTTCAGAGATAACCATTTCTCTAAATTTCTAAATTTTGTTTATCATGGATTGAACCCTGAGGCACTTAAGCACTGAGCCCTATCCCCAGTCCTTTTTATTTTTTATTTTGAGACAGAGTCTTCCTAAGTTGCTTAGGGCCTCACTAGGTTGGTGAGGCTGGCTTCAATCTTTTGATCTTCCTTCCTCGGCCTCCTGAGCCTCTGGGATTGCAGGTATGTGCCACTGTGTCTGGCTTATTGCTTTAATATTACTAGTTTTAAAACATCCTTAAAAAGTACACTTATTACTTTAGTGAATTACAAACCATACATCAAATATTCTTAAGTCTGGTGCTCTTCTATAACTTGCTTATTTTATTTATCATTTTGTCTTGAAACCCATAACTAAATTTCAAGGTGTTTAATTATACGAATTGTTACCAAATGGTAAATCAGCCTTACATACCTGAGAACATTAATACAGCCATTATGCATTACCCTTTTTATATATTGTTGAATTTGATTTACTAATTTTTTTTAAAGATCTAATCATCTACATTCATGAATGAACTTTGCCCCAGTTTTCACATAGTGTACTATATATCTTGTTTTGGAGTAAGTAATTGGCATATGTCTCCTTTTCTCTTCTCTGAGGGAGAACATTTATTGTGTTATTTCCTTACCTACTTTCATCATTGTATTCCCTTTGGCTTTATGCCAATCATGTTTGCTGTCATAGTTAGGTAGAAGGTATCTCAGTCTCTGGTCATTGTGTGAAAGATCTGTAGATATGGAATATTTAATTAACATGACACATGAAAAATACTTCTACTAATTTTGTGTTAATTTATTAAGAAGATGAGATATATTTGTAAAAGTAGCCATCACTGCCTCAATGAACACACTCCAGTTTCTTTCTTTTCTCCATCTACAAATTCTGAAGTCAAGCTATTTTGTCACTTCAACATACATTTATCATAATCACTTTTTCATATGCCCCTTCTCTTTTTTTTGGAGGGGAGGCAGGTACTGGGAATTTAACTAAACTCAGGGGCACTCAAACACTGAGCCACATCCCCAGCCCTATTTTATATTTTATTCAGAGACAGGTTTTCCCTGAGTTGCTTAGTGCCTCACCTTTGGTGAGGCTGGCTTTGAACTGGCCATCCTCTTGCCTCAAACCCCTGAGCTGCTGGGATCATAGGTGTGCATCACCATGGCAAGTGCCTCTTCTCTTTTGAACATTGCATCCCAGATAATTTATTTCCATCTGTCTCTCACTTCATTAAATGTCTCTTTCACATGTCTCATCTGCTAATTTATCATGTTACTTATTTATACAAATTTTACTAAATTAAAACTCTTTTGTCTTTTTAAAACTTTTCAGTTCATGTTTCCTTATACCTTTAAAATACCTAGAAATATTAGGCCCACATTTATATGGTCAGGTTATAAAATTTTTTGAGTACCTACATCTATAATCTTTTTTTCCTGCCAACTCTTCCTTAGCAATCGCTAATGATTTTTATCATTCTGCAAACTCATTTCCTCTGAAACTTTATCGTTGTTGCCTGTGTTTCTATATCTAAAGTGTATTGTTTGAAAGAAAATTTGAATTCACTTCTGTCTGGTGGCTGAGGACACCAGCAACCCAGGACCAATTTAAGGTATCCAATTTAAGGTGATTCTATTTTAGTGTTGTTAGGATGGAATGAATAATATGAATTTACCACCCAAAGTAAGCATAGGTGGGATTGCAGTTGACATTCCTATGAGACACTTTTCTTTTTCTTCACTTCTCCTCTTTTTTCCCAAAACGGAGATTGGCAACCAATCCTGTTTCTGTTTTCCTAGGCAATAAACAATTTTGTTGTTGTTTTCATTTGCAAGTTATTAATATGTTTGCTTGTTTTTCTTGGTAGGATGGCAAGGGGGATCTCAGCTTCCTGTAAGGGTCTCTTATCTGACCTCCCTCTTTGCAGTTTTGTTCCTGCATGTTCATCCAGCAGTCTATTAAGATAAAGCTCTAGCCTCAGATCAGCATATGCCCCAGAGAAAATATTGACTTCGTGGTTTTATGTATTTCCACTAGTTATTATTCTTATTTCCATAAATTATTTCAATAATCCTTTTTCTTAGCATTTCTGTCCTTGGATGCATCATGTAGTTGTTCGTTCATGTATTGTAAAATATGCTATTCATATTGACCCAGTGTTTTTATGTGTTTGGTCTCATGAAGTCCCTGTGACTGTCTAGTTTCTTGTTTATTTTTAGTATATTTTTAAAAGCAGTTTTAGAAACACAGCAGAATCTAGAAGGTATAGAGATTTTCTATATTCTCCTTGCCCACATAGAGGCATAGAGTATGTTGTTACAATTGATCAACCTTCCTTGCTACATCATTATCACCCAAAGTCCATATTCACTTTAGGGTTCACTCACTATTGTTCAATCACTATTCTATGGATTTGAATTAACAAATGGTAGAATATAGTAGCAAACAGAGTAATTTCACCATCCTGTGCTTTGCTTCTTCATCCCTCCCTGCCCCTCAACCTCTGGCAACCACTGATCTTTTCATTTTTTCCATAATTTCGCCTTTTTCATGATGTCACATAGTTGAAATTTAGTTAGTAATATGCATTTAAATTTTCTCTTTTTATGACTTGATAGATCACTTCTTTTTAGTGATAAATAATGTGACATTATTTAAATATACCACATTTTATTTATCCACTCACATATTGAAGAAGATCTTGCTTACTTCCAAGTATTAGAAATCATAAACAAAGCTGCTGAAATCACCCATGTGCATATTTTTGTGTGGACCTCAGTTTTAAATTCATCTGGGCAGATATCAAAGTACACAACTGCTGGATCTTATGATCTGAGTATGTTTAGTTTTGCAAGAAACTGCCAACTATTTTCCACCATGGTTGTACCAGTTTGTGTTCCCCTTTGTATTGGAGGAGAGCTTCCACTGTTCCACACCCTTGCCAGCATTTGGTTTTGTCAGTGTTCTGGATTTCAGCCACTCTACTGGGTGCAACGTGCATTTTCTTATTGTTTCAGAGATGAGATTCCCTCTACTGTCTTCATAGATAATAATAGCTATGAACAGTATTATGGTGGAGTGAAGAATGGTATTGCCTTACTAGTTGTGTTTCAGTTTCAACCAAGTCATCCAAACTGTGTTGCTACACACAGAAATTTATATTTGTGGCCTTTATCCTTAGAATCAGTGAAGTGGATTAACAGAATGACATCTCTGTCTCTGCTCCTGTGGGTAAATTGTGGAGGGCCATGAAAGCAGAAAGCACTCAGGAAATCTTGAAGGATGATGGTAGAGGTGATTACTTCACTGGGCTAAATAAAGAGATGATAAAATTGTGTTGGCAAATGCAAACAATGATGTAAATGTAAATGTCAGGGTGATATGGTGGTGATTCACATTTGTACAGTGGGATGTAAGGGGAAATCCACAAGGAGCCATGCCAGTTAGTATCAAGAACCTGAGAACTTTCAAACCTAATGGGAGAGATAAAATAATTTAAAACATGCCTTAAATATTATTTATTACCACGTTGCTCCAAAATATATTTTAGTTGGGATACTTATAATTTTTTCCTTAGCTACACATAACCTTGCAAAATGGGATCACAAGACTTAAAGCTTGATGGCCAAAGCAAAAGACACATTTTCTGATGTTTCTTTGCTCACAGTGGATGTTTATGGCTATTGACTTTTCTTTTTGTTAGCATTTGATTATTAATTTTGAATGGTTATTTTTAGTTATATACAACATTAGGATTTATTTTGTCATAATCCCAAAACACATGGCTCACTTCAAAGGCGAAAGCCTTTCCCTATTCTGACAGTGTCCACCTTCAAAAAGTCTCTCTTAGTATCTCTGCCATTATTTAGAGAATGACTATCGTAAAAGCTTCAGCCTCATTAAGTCAACATAAGAGATTCTGATTAGTTTTAAGGAAATAACCCCTTTTGATGATGCTTGCACATGGGAATCATGCTCGACCATTGCTCATCAAAGCCATATTCTTGCTTTGTTTTGCTCATGGAATATGCAGAAGACATAGCACATGTAATGAGCAGATCTAATCTTAAGAAGTGTGCTCACAGCCTTGAATACTAACAATAAGATTTATCTCCAAGCTGACAGTTTCCAGGTAGTGTTTTATTTTCCCAAGACAAATTTGAAAATTAGCAAGTTAAATCACAACGTTTACATGGTAGAGAAGTACCTAGTTTGAGGCGTTGTTCTTTTTCTCTTTATGCATGAGAATATTTTTCATAGCTAGAAGAGGACCAACCCCTGCTATTTCCCTGCTCCTGGCAGCTGGCCAGCTCTTCCATCTAAAGTGATCAAAGACTGTAAACACGATGTGATAGAGCGAGAGATCGTTTTTTTAAGTAGTAGGGCTTTATTGTTGTTTAATGAAGCAGTAAAACTCTGCAGGCATCATAGGTGAGATTTCGGGAGTCCAGGGGTCGTTTTTATTTTTTAGGCTCTAAATGACAGGATCAAAAGGGAGCTACTTCATAAAAATTCCAATTCCCCTTCCCTGAGCAAACTAGTATCTTGGGAGGATTTAGCAAACCTGATGGGGAGACTCACCACGAACACTTTGTACTCATCATCCTGCATGAGAAAGGTCCTCGTTATGACAAAATCTGGCCTTGGGGAGATTAAAGTAACATGTTCTTTATTGCCAAAAGAGATAACTTATGTGAGCCTGACAGGAGGTTATCGTGTTGTGAATGATCTCTAATAAAGGAGGACAGATGCAAACCATGAACATTATATATATATATATATATATATATATATATATATATATATATATATATATATATATATATATATATATACACACACTTCTCACATTGTATTTATAGAACTCAAAATGTTTTCACTGGCTCCACTTACTGTAGATAAATTAGCTCAACTTAAATAAATTATGAGCATTTCTATATCTTTTAAGAATATTTTAAATGCCTTAATTTAAGCTTAGAGAAGTTCTTACTATACTCAGAAAGTATCTTTAGGGTATTAAAAGATTACTTTATGATGAGAATAGGAATAAAAAAAAATGATAGTAAGTAAGGAACTTCGGTGGATTTGCCATTTATAATTCGATGGTTCTCCCAGTCAGTTAATTTGATATTCAGATTCATGATTTACCTTCGGTCTTAATGGACATTATTTGTGCCAATAGATTGAAATACATGCAACACATTGTCTTTGTCAGTTTGGATACAATCAACAAATATACTGTAAACTGTGTGGTTTAATTTTCAAGCATTTATTTCTCACAGTCTGGAGATTGAAAAATTCAGAATCAAGATGCAGGCAGATCCTGTGACTGGTGAGGGCCCCCATCTTGGTTTTCCTCATATCCTCACAATGCAGTGTCCGAGGAAGCAAGCTCTTTTATGGGTCTTCCTTAAAAGCACAAATCTCATTCTCAGGGTCTCCACCCTTACAACCTAACGACATCCTGAAGGTAACACCTCCAATTGTTAACACACCAGGGAAAAGGCTTCACATATAAATTTTGAGGGAACCCAAGCATTAGTACATATCATATCCTATCAATATATTTTAAATACTTATCCTTCTGGAAATAACTACATTAATAAATTGACTTATAGTTGTAATAATACCCCAAACGCAGAAGAGTTGTAGGAAATGAGTGTTGTTTTAAGTTAAATTTTCCCACTTCCTGTGATTCCAAATCCCTTCTTGTGGAGCAAGTGCCTATGATCTAAGATACTCTCCATGTTCATGTCCCCCCTTTTCTGCACCTTGCATGCTGTTAGTATATTGACTACTTCCCTCTTGTCAAGTCTCCCTACTGGCCCCATTCAATGTGTCTTTAGTACCTCACATTCGTTCGCAATTGAACATTTTAAAGCCATTCCTAATTACTTTCTCTACCTCCTTGTTTAGTTACTTCTCGTTTTCCTGAAGCTCCTCAAAATGTGAGAGAATTCTTCCCATTGCTTCTTGGCACCAGAAAATATGTTAGCTTGTTGATTGGATTTCTCATTAGTATCTGCCTTCTCCATATCCTTGTTTCATACACTTTGTTAAAAATAACAAAACAAAACAAAACTCACATGGTCATAATTCTGACCACATATCACCTTGGACTGCCTCAGTTTCAGAACATTCTCTGTCTAGAATTTGTACTTTCTGTGTTCACTTCTTTACTTTCACCTGGCCTTCTTTCACCACTCTAATTCTGCAGTAGGGGAAATGAATTACCCATTTTCTCATGGTCTTCTACCTCATAGTGAAAATAAAATATTTTTAATATAGTTTAAATTAACTCACCTAGAATCACTAGTGCTGATCTTCAGCCAACCTAAATGTCTTATTTTCCATTCAGTATACACTCATTGCTCAAGACTTTCTATAGTTCTTCCTCACTTTTTTCAACCTTCACCCCTATCCCTTGCACTACTTATTTTTAGCAGGTTTTTTTAACTTGCTTTTCCTCAATTTTCTTCTTTCACTGCTTTTTTAACTTCTGAATCTTGAAATCATTCTTTTCTAATTTTTTTCTTAAACTTGAGAAAGAAGTTACCTATCCCTTCTGAAGCTAAACACTTAATTGATGTTCTTATCAGTGATTTCCTTTATTTATTAAAGCTTCAGTTGTAAAACTGTAGACATGGACATCTCTCATTCTCTATGAATATACTTTAAAAGTGTTTTATTTAAATAAATTTGTTTTCTGTATTCCTGTTTCCATTAGGATATCTTCATCTTATTTCTACATCACTTCTAAACACCTAGTTACACTATCTCAGAAAAGTATTGCTTCTTTAAAAAAAAAAAAAAAAAACAGGAATTAAATCCAGGAGCACTTAACCACTGAGCCACATCTCCAGTTCTTTTTATTTTTTGTTTAGAAACAGGGTCTCGCTATATTGGTTAGGGCCTCACTAAGGTTCTGAGACTGGCTCTGACTTGCAATCCTTCTGCCTTATCCTCCCAAGCTGCTGGCATTTCAGGTATGCAGCACTATGCCCAGCTCTGCTTTTTTTTTACACCATCAAGTTTACATACCCATGTACTCATATACTTTGTCTTTTTTTTCCACATTAAGAAAAGGAGAAGCCTATGCTCCTATCTCACATGGCTGCTTCTACATTTGCTCTGGATTTTATACTGTCTTACCTAAGATGATTAATATTATTTCCTCTTTGTGGCAATATTTTTCCTCTCTACTGGATTCTTCTCCAAAGCATTAAATTATGAAAATATAGCCCATAGTAAGTATGCAATGACCTTCCCTTTCCCAATTACCTGTCCAGCTATCATTCAATATCTTCACTCTTCCACCCAGTAAAATTAGGAATCGTTGCCTAATTTTGTGTCAGCATTTGCTTACCACCTACTATTTCCTCAACTTACTTTAATCAGACTGTGTCCTTATTACCAATGCTGGTCTTCTGGGGCTACCGTAATGAAATGTCATAATTTTGAAATAGCAGGCACTTTATGCTCTCACAGTTCTGCAGTGGAGGTCAGAAGTTCATGATCCAGGGGTCAGATAATTTGGTTTCTAGTGAGATTTTCTTCCTGGCTTATAGTTTGTGGCCTTCTTGCTGTTTTCTTACATGGCCTTTTCTCTGAGTGTGCAAAAGGAGAAAGAAAGATGTAGATCTTTGGTGTCTCTTTCTCTTTTTGTAAGGACACCAGCTCTACCAGATAGAGTCTCAGCCTATGACCTCATTTAGTGGTAACTGTCTCCATCAAAAACTTGTCTCCAAATAAGTCACAGTGGGAGTTGGAGTTTCAATGTATGAGTTTGGAGTGGGGTCTGCCCCTTTGTCCACAGCACATATTTAATGAAATGGCTCTTCTAACCATCATTCATACCTTCCATTTTCATATTCTAGTGTTGGTCTCTCTCTGCCTCCTTCTACCTGTTCACATCATTAAACATAGTTGAGTACACTGCCCTTCCTCAAGCACTTGATTATCTTCCATTTTATTAACATGACTAGTTCTTAAGATCTCACCTGTGCCCCTAACATTAGAGCAAATCAAATTGAATCAAAGTCATCTATTAATTACTTGACAAAATTTCGCATCATTTTCTTGCTTGATCAATTGATTTCTTGGCAACATTTGCCACTCTAGAGCAAAAGTGGATAAAGTACCCATGCGACCTACATGGTGATCAACATGATCTATGGGTGTGGGGAAAATACATAGAACTTTTGTTTTACTTTAATTTTAAAAAGAAATTAAGCACTAAAACATAAAGTAGCACACGCTGTAATCAATCCCAGCAGCTCAGGAGGCTGAGGTAGGAGGATTGCGTGTTCAAAGCTAACCCCAGCTATGGCACTAAGCCACTCACAGAGATCCTGTCTCTAAATAAAATACAAAATAGGGCTGGGGATGTGGCTCAGTGATTGAGTGTCCCTGAATTTAATCCCTGGTATTCCCCACAAATACATATATAAAGTATATGGACTCACCAGAGCCCACAGAAGTTTCATGTTTTCTAAGATCCAGGAGTGTCCTAAGGGAAGAAGGAGTCCCCTGTGCAGATGGATGTCAGCCCTGGTGACCCAGCTTACTTAGCTCTTTTCAGCATATTGAGAAGAAGGTTTATTTAAGCATGGCCACCTAAGTGGATTTAAGCAATATAGAAATTTTAGGTGTTAGAACTCTGGCATACTTTACACTGAGATAAGATATATTTTTGCAGCATACAGAGATTGAGTGTTTGTTCATGGTAAAGAGCTTCAAATTATTTAGTTTTACAAATTATTAAGTGCAAAAATATTTAAAAATCATGTTATGTTACCCAACAGCTATTGACACACATACGTGTGCATGCATGCACACGCACACACATGTTAAGTCCATCAAAGGAAAGTTAGTGTTGATGAGGAGGGAGTGATATTAATTTTCAAACTAGTTCTAGAGAATATAATCAGCAATGTGTGAAAAAAATTAAAAATAAACCCATGAAAATGATTTTTAACTCTCACATTTTATTCTACCAAGATTTTAGTCCATTTGTTATCCATTTATTCATTTTTTATTAATCACAAAATTTTTGTTGAGCCCCTACTTTTCTACTTTTGAGCTACTTTTCTAGGCACCCCTGGGGTACATTCATTAACAAAATAAGGAAGATCTTTTCCCTAATACAAAAAACATTTCAGTAAAGGAAAGACAGAAATTAAACAGCAATCACAATGAATGAGCTAATTGTGTGTATTTTAGATGATGATAGGTGCATATACATAGAAAAGTAGGAATGATAGAGGGTATAGGTTGCAAATTTAAATGGTGGATTCAGATGAAGAGCAGTTTGGGTAGAAGCCGCAACAGGTGTAAAGGTAAGACAACATACTGGAGGAATAGCAAGAGCAGGCTGCTGGGGTGGGTATGCAAGGAGTGAACCTGAATAAGTCTAAGGGATGCCCAGGATGCCCGGGGAGACCATCCAGTCTGTGCTGGACAAGGACACATTACACATGCATTCCTGTGTCCCTGTTCTATATTATTGAGTACCCTTTGATTTTGTTTTTGCCCTTTCAGAACTTTGGATAAGGAAATCAATCATGTCACAGGGTGCTTTTATTACATATAAGTGAAAACCTTAATTTTACAGCTGTCAATGACTAAGGTGAAGTTCAATTAAAATAGAGCACCCACCACTCCCTGGTGTCAGGACCAGAGCATAAGAACAGATTGCTGAGTTCAAATTAGACCTTCGAGTCTCTTTTCTCTGATCTTGGACCAGGCTTTGTTTTTTTTTCTTAGGTTGATGTTAAATCCCAGTGTTAGACTTTCTCTAGTTAAACTCATGTTTCTTTACCCAAGAAACTGATGAAAACTCTGAACTTAAACCACTGTTTTGTTTTCTAAAATTTCCCACAAATTATTGTGAAGTCCACCCTATGCCTGTTCTGAAAAACAAATGCATAGCAACTGGGTAATTTACACTAAGAATCTTGAGACCTAATTTCTTAAGTTCTTAAATTCAAAATTTCAAGCCTCATAAACTCTTAGTCTTGAGAATAAAAAGCTGCTGCTCTGGCCTTGAATTTTCATTCTAATTAAATGCTGCTTTCTGAGAGTGAGCAACTCCTCTAGATGTTAGAATTTGTTTATTTTATTTTTTCTTCAATTTTATCCTTTAACAAAAATACATGATGATTTCTCCCTCATGAATAACTGATCATCAGAGAAAGTCTCAAATGCATTCCTTGATTAGCATCTCCAAGTGAAACAGAGATTTTAAATCCTGGCTAGGTTTTCCCTCTGATTATTTCTGAGAGAAGGAAAATACAAAACACCCAGAGGAGAGACTTTAAGTTTATTTCTCTTTTTGTACTTTATACAATAATGACTTTCTTTCCAAACCAAATCAGAAGCTCATTGACCAGAACCCAATGCTCACTGAAATGGTCAGAGGGAAGCTGTCTTTTCATTTTTTCCTTTTGTTTTGTACAATATCTTAGGAAAAATAAAACAAATTGCATCATCATGAATCATCTGTCACCTCATCACTGTTGTGTACTCCTCAACGTCTCCACCATTTAATGGTCAGCAAGACCTCTGAGCACCGGCAGCTTACCATGTCCTACCTTGTGATTAGCATCAGTCACTCCAGAAACCTGCCAAGAAATCTCAAACAACTTTTTTTTCTCCTGAAAATAGAATAAGAAGACATTCTGTTTGAGCTGACATATTCTGGGTCCTCTTTCTGTGCCAGACTCCATGCTAGATGTTTTTGAGGCCAAATATTGCAGAAGAAGGCAGAAGGAAAAGCTGCCCAGACTGTGCTCAGTGCAGGATGAATTTTCCCCAGATGGATAAAAAAATATAATTAGAAATCAAGACCTTCAATATATTGCATGTACTTAGGCTGACAAAACATTCAAAGAGCCAGCGGGATCATTTCCTGTAATGGAAGAAGAAGAAAAAGAAAGCTTAATAAAATTCATTTCAAATATCTGATTAACCTAAAACATGAGTTGATGTTGATTGTTTTATTTGGCACCTAGGTATGTGATTTTTTTTCTTCTTTGTCAATTAGAGGCAGTGGCAGGACCGTGCAGAGCATCTGGCATGGCTGGGTTTTAGCACAAACCTATTTTTTTTCCAGATTGAGTTTTTTTATTTTTTTATTAGTTGCTCAAAACATTACAATGATCTTGACATATCATACATTTGATTCAAGTGGGGTATGAATTCTTTTTTTTTTTCCACGTGTACAGATTGCAGATTGAGTTCTGACTGGTACAAAGTAGAAGAAAGAGTTAGAGCAGTGGGGGTTCTGAATAGCATCCCAGATACCAGCAGAGTAATTAAGCTTTGGCTAACAACATTTAAGTAAAGGGAGTCTATGGCAGGCATCTTAAGTGGGTACAACGTTTTCCCCAGAGCATAGCAGAAGTCTTTAATTGTATTCTTTTCCCCCTTTTATCTTGTTATCTATGGCTGTCCTAGAGGATCTAGCCATCAAACTTGTCATGCTGAATGGAGAGCATAAAGCCTAGGTCTCTGAGAATAGTAACAGGTGGACACAGTAAATATTTGGGAACAGAAGGACCTGAATTTTATATCCCTCCAATCTTTCGGCTTACTCTACATGTGCCCTGCATGCTGCACTTCACTTTGCAAGTGTCCAGAATTTGTATGTGGAATCATGGAATAAGCACTATGGCTGCCCCACCAAAAACACCCCAACAATTCCCAGTAGCCATTAGAATAATGTCTAAATCCTTAACAATGTGTGCTTGTTCACTTTCAGTCCTGTTCAGTGGAGCCATTCTAACCCCAATGAAATTGCCTTCAACTTTTCTCTTTCCTTTCACCCCATGCTACTTTCACTCCTCTATTGCCTCACACAAGAAAAGGCCAAGCATGGATAAAGAAAGGCTAACTCCCCCTGGTTTATGCTGACTTCACAGTCCTTCCCCGTCCCTGCCCCACTGCCAACCCTCCCCTTAGCTCTTCTATCACAGCTCATTGAGCTAATGGCCTTTCCTGTTCTTTGTTTTTCACTTTGGCTTAGTGCCTGGCACAGTGCCTGGTGAAATGAACTCCCTAATTCACCATAGATTTGTTTAATTTAATTGAACTGTTAGGGAAACAGGAGACCTTGGTGCTAGTATCAACTCTGGTGTTATAGCTTGAATTAACATTTCTGAGCTTCAATATCATAATCTATAAATCAGAAAATTGATTATGATCCTTGTAGTAGGATACTTTGGTTTCTAGAAATATTTTTTTCCCAAAATGATGTACAACCCACAGAATTTTGGACATTTCCTTATTACCAATATCCAGAAATTACAGACTGATGAGCAGATTAGAGCATTATGACAGAATTGGCAGAATATATGAATTGATATCTTAGGGAAGTGTCATATAATTTTGACTCTTGTTTTTTGGAAAATACCCCCATTATTATAATAATGATTAAATTCTCATTTTTAGGATGCCTCTATTCACAGTTCATGGCCATGCTCCATAACTTCATCAATCTTTGTAGAACATAAAATTTATTGTGTGCCTGAATTAACTGTGGGAAGACTGTCTTTTTCTCAATTTGAAAGTTGATTTGGTAAATCCTCCCTATATGACTTCTGAGCAAAACTTGTGGGAAGAAAAATGAGAAGAAGAAAAAGTAGACATTTTTATTGTTAAAAGAGAGAATAAATCTCTCCTGGATAGAGGTGCTATTAATATTCTGTACCACATGGTCAAACCAAGTTATGTTTCCTGTACAGGCTAAGAAACTGTAGGGTAATAAACAAGACTTTCCATGGCTTCATTTTTCCACCTGTTTGTGGAAACACTTGACATTTAGCAACATGCACTCGGCTGTTCGACAGAAAGTGGAATTATTACATCTTTCCAGCAACTTTCCACAAGGCAAATCTCACCCCACACTGATGCTAGATGTCTTCTCGAGCCTCGTGTGGAATTCCCTGCAGAGGAAATTTCAAATGCAGTGAAAATAAAGGGTGGGGGACATTTAAAATGATGGCAAGAAATAGCGCTTAAGTGCATCAATTTTCTAGGTTCTGTCTTATTTTTCTGATGAGAATGAAAAAGAAAATATAAAAAGATCAATGTGTATTCTGACACCTCAATCATCTCTCCTACCCCCAGTCTCACAAAAGGAGCGATCTTTAGTAAGTAAAGATTTTACTGAGTAATCGTCATCTTTACAAAGCTCCTGCATTCTCTTCATAAGTAGGGAGGGTAGAAATGTATCATTCTATTGCAAAAGGTACAAAAATGAGATCTTGGGAGTGTACTTAGTAATGTTAGTAATTGAAACCCCCACCCTGGCAATTTTTCCTTTGCTGAAATCCTAAGACTCCTGAACAATGCCATTGCTAGGCAACAGATCAGACATGTCCTTTCAAGGCACAGGTGAATAGGAAAGTATAATGTGTGCTCAATCAGAACCCTCGTGGCTGAATCAGCCCTCTGCATATCAGGGTATGGATATGGAGGACTCTTCCCTTGTCCTCTGCACTCTTTGTGGTGATATGTGAGAGGTACATTTAAGTCACAAGAGCTCAGGTTCTGACCCCAAAGGTGGCATTAGGAATGTTAATTTGTCAAAACCATAGAATGTCTCTGCACCTCAGTTTTCCAACATGTGAAAGAAGGCATTTGGGCTAGATTAGTACTTCTCAAATATCACCCGCATCAGAACAATCTGAAGAAGTATGCCCATAATTTCTTGTTCAGTAGATTTTAGAGATTACCCAGGCATCTTTATTTTGAAACAATCTTCCCTAGTGATTCTCATAGAAACTAAAGATGGGGATTGTTTACTAAACACTTTCTAAGAATCTTTTCTGTTCTGACTTTCTATAGGTTTAAAATTTTGAATTCAATGAGTTTGAAATGGTTTGTAGGTTACAAATCTAGTGGACAACTCCTCAGGAAGAACTTGTCATCCCTAAACCAGAAAAGCTTTGAATATTTTGTAAGCCCCATTTAACATTCCTTTCTAATCTCTAGAAGCAACATTCCTGAGCTCCTATCATTCCTCTTTTCTTTGCTTTGTGCAATTGATGGCTTATACTTACATTATCCAAATTTTATGCTAGGATTTCTTCTAAGTCTTTTATATTTATTAATGAATTGAACCTTTACATAATTCTATCAAATAAATGTAACAATTAGCCCCATTATACATATGAGAAAAATTAAGCAACAAAAACTTTAAGTAATCTATTCAAGGTACAACAGATAATAGTAGACTAGGCTGTAAGTCAAATCACTATGCTGTTCTGAATACAACTTATTGGTACAGTTTTGCTATTTACATAATTTGTGGTATCCTCCTGACTTATTCTTATATTTTAATTCCTTTACCAAATCCCTAATTTAAGTTGATGTCAATTTATCCTTGTAAAACTTAGGAACTTACTGAACATTTTAAAACGTGAGAATTGTGCTACCATATGTAGAGGTAAATATTTCTGTTTTCAATTGCATAGTCTTTTCGATGACATACAGGTTGTTCTGTAGTTCTGTTCAAAAATCATTTCTACAAGTGGTTTTGACCATAACTTTGCTTACTTCAAGAGCACAAATTTGCTATCAACATCCAGATGGTTGACATTACATGTTAAATTGCAGAATTTAAAACTCTTTACCCTCTATTTGTGTTATATATAAAGGTACTCATTGTGGATCACCTCCAGGCTGAGCTCTCATACAAAGCAGTCAAGATACTACAGATAAATGTTACCTGTTCATAAATCTAAATCAGCCTTTCCCCAAATCTTTGAAAATCCTATTAGAATTCACATTTCCTAGGAAATTCTAATTCAAACTAAACACAATTGAATTTCAAAGCATTTCTAACTACCAGAAGGATATTTTGCAAGTGTGATTGTAAAGTGTTTGAATACATTTGTGGAACTTGTCTCAGACATAGATACTATTCAGAATTTTATATAAAAAGTTTCTTTTAATTCTGATCTTAGCTAGTTGAATCTGATATCATAAATGCAATCATGTGTCCAATGCAGTTCTCAAAATATTAAAAACATAATTCTTATATAGTGATAATTTGTCGGATTTTTATTTAATTCATTAATGAGGGAACCAGCAATTTGAGAAAACTAATTCAAAACTATGTAAAAGAAATATATAAAAGAATTGTGTACATGTATTGAATATATCACATTGTAGTCCATTAACATGCAACTTTTATGTTTTTATATATTAGTTTAAAATAAATTAATTTTAAATGTTAAAAGAAAAAAGATAGGATTTTATATAATCAATGAACTAGGAATGCTAATGTAAAATTCTTACATTAAATTTAAAATAAACTTCTTTGTATCTTAGACTGCAATAAAATCATAAACTTTAAAATTATCTTTCCTGGTTAAAGAAATAAAGTCATCTTGTTTTATTGTTATTCTAAAAGTTAACCTATAGCTTTATGAATTGTAAAATAAATGAGGAATAATCAATAGTAAATAATATGTTGAGCATATTTACAATCTCCAAGGGAGTTGGCCCTTGCATAAAATGATGAAAAATTCTCCAGCATAGTATTAAACTTTTACATAGTCTATATTTTGCTTTATTTTTAATTTTTAGATAATTTGAATACATTAATTCATAAAGCCATCAAGCATTCAGAAATTCAGTTCATTTTGGTGGATTATAGTTATTTTAAGTGTTCAGGTTAGTATTATGGGATAGATTTTTTCCACCACAGGAAAATGTATTATGGATCAGGAGAGATTGCATTAGTACAGGTGAGAACAAAGTGGATGAGACCATGAAGAAAGGTACTGCAACAGTCTAGGCAATAAATGCTGGACGTGGGGATGCCAAATGCTTGTCCAGAATTTATTGCCTGGACCAGGATAAATGAGAGTCCATAATTATTTAGGCCATGAGAAGTGCATAAGTAGGGAAATGTAGTGACTGGTACATAGAAGTTGATGCATAAATATTAATAAATAAATATGTCTGATTTTAAACAACTGTCTCCAAAATCTGGTCTAAATGTTGGTGTCCCCTTAAAATCCATATGTTGAAACCTAATTACCAAGGTGACAATATTAGTGGTCAGGAGTTTTTGGGAGATGCTTAGGTAATGAGGTCAGAATGCTCATGAATGAGGTTAGTGCCCCTATAAAAAGGCCCCATTACCTGCCTCCTTTTAGGAATATCAAAAAATTGTTAGATAAGAAGAAAAAAACTTTGGCCTTCTACAGCACAGTAGAGTGACTGGAGTTGATACCAGGTTCTCACATTTTATAAGCAACCAGAAGAAAGGTGTCTGCAGGCTTCCCTGTTCAGACAAAGAAATGACAAATGATGAAGAAATGAAAATGCTAATTACCCTGATTTTATCATTCAGCATTTTATACATGTATCAAATTTTGATTCTGTACCCCATAAATATGTATAATTATTATTTGTCAATTAAAAACTTTAAAAAGAGGCCCCATAGAGCTGTCTTACTTCTTCCACTATCTGAGGATAGGGAGAAGTCATCCCTACCAAATCTGCTGCCACCTTGACCTTGAACTTCCCAGCCTCCAGAACTGTTAGAAATGAATTTTTGCTTTTTATGAGCACCCACTTTTTGTTCCTTTTTGTTATAGCAGCCCAAATGGACTGAGACATTACTCATTGGCTAAAGTGAATGAAAACACGAGTAAAAGATTGAGTACATGGCCATTTCTTTTTAAAATATTCTGAGGTTTGAGATTCTGTTTCTAACTTGTTTTATGTGTCTGTCATTACCACATCTACTCTTTGGCTAGTAACTTTGGTTAGTGCACTTATAATTTTTTTGCCAAATATCTTCTGTGATCACACATCCTGTCTCTTCTGTGTGGAAGGTTTTTCCCTCAGAGATCTCCATGGTTCTCTCCTTTCCTTCATGTTTCTGCTCATATAGCATACATTCCCTTGCAGGTACCTTCCTAACCACATCTGAAACAGCAATCTCACCCTAGGTTCTCCTTGTCCTGCTTTTTTTTCTTCATAGATACAAGTATTAACAGTAGTATTTCTCATTTTTTAAAAACAAACTTTAGTTTTAGAGGACTTAGGTGGTTCACAACAGAACTGTTTGGTCTTGTCAGCCCTCTGCTCTTCCACTATCGACATCCTCCACCAAAGGTGGTATTTGTTAAAAATCAAGGAGCCTGCATTGACCCCTCCTCATTATCACTCAAATTCCATAGTTTTTACACTAGAGTTCACTCTGGATGTTGTACCATGGGCTTTAACAAATGTACAATGATGACTATTATCCTAGTATTCAGAACAGTATATACAGAATAGCTTAATTGCATTAAAAATCCTTTATGCTCCACCTAACACTTCTCCCTTCAACCTAAGCCCTGTAACCCACTGGTCTTTTTAATATCATGTGAATCAAAAGCAGCTTGCAACATTCTTAAATTAACTCTCACAAACAATAGTAAAATACTTAGAGTATAGGAATCATCTTTCATGCATGTCTTATAACACCTAAAAAATTCACGTTATTATAGAATCATAGACTTGCTGACTGATCAATTGATTGATTGACTTTGGGAAGTGGGGGTGGGAAAGGATCTGACACACAGTTGTTGTAAATAGCATAGAAAAGGGCATCTAATTTCTACCAAGCAACTGCATTATTATTGTAAAATGTCTTGTTTAATTCACCCATCTATTGTTTTTTATAGAAATGAGACTAGATCCAGAGGATGATTGATAGCTGTATTTTCAAAGCATTCATATTAGAATCTTCTTTAATATCAGAAAATGGCTTAAAAGTCCAATCTATACGATCTGTATGCACCTGCAGAGTCGAGCGTGTCTGAGTTGCTTCTGCTAATGCTTCCAGGAAACTAACCTCCATGCCAAGTACATGACTTGTTGCCTGGCAACCTCAGGAGCCAAGCTTTCACTTCCTTCAGCAAGCACATCGCCTATGTGAGTCCATAGTTATTTTGGGAACCCACCTCAGAACATTTTGACCTGGTGTTCTTAGTCACAGCAAAGTCAAAAGAGATTTTTTCCAGAAAAAAAATCATAAAACAACTCTGCTCTAAATATCTCACACCATTAAATTTCTAAGTAGAAATCCTCATATTTTGATGCATTTTTATCATAGTGAAGCCTAGGCTACTTCATAGGTGCACAGAATTCACTTTTTTTCAGTATGACCTAGAGTGTTAATTTTTAAATTTTGGTTCAGAGACAGTAGCAATGGTAAGAATGAGAAACTTGCCTATTTCAATAGCTGGGCACGCTTGACTCTTAACTGCTTGGGAAATGTAATTGTAGATTACAATTTGCAATGCTTAGGTGAATAGGCAGTAAGTTTAGCTTTTCATATAGAATGACTTGTTCAGTCACCACAGACACTAGATGGGGTAGGTGCTATTATTTCATTTCACAAGTGAGAAATCTGAACCACAGAGAGATTAAGTAATTATAAGAAATTTTGCAAGTCACAATTGACTGTTAAAGTAGTATTTAGATTTATGCAGTTTAACTCTTTTTTTTTTTTTGCATTACTAGAAATTGAACACAGGGGTGCTCTCCCACAAAGTTACATCTTCCGCAGCACTTTTTATTATTATTATTATTATTATTATTATTATTATTATTATTATCATTTATTTTGAGATAGCATCTCACTAAACTGCTGAGTTTGGCCTTGCACTTGCAATCCTCCTGCCTAAGCTTCCCAATACACTAGATTACAGACATATACTACCCTGGCTGGCTCTAGTTTTTCTTTCCTTAAGACACTGGAATCAATTCTGATCTCAAGAAGTTTTAAGAAATTATTTTTTGTGACATATATACACAATAGAATATTATTCAGCAGTAAAAGAGAATAAAATCATGGCATTTGCAGATAAATGGATGGAGTTAGAGAAGATAATGCTAAGTAAAGTTAGCCAATCCCAAAAAAACAAATGCTGAATGTTTTCTTTGATATGGGGAGGTTGATTCACTGTGGAATAGGGAGAGGGAGCTTGGGAGGAAAAGAAATTTAAAAAATTCTAAGCCACACCAGTGCCATCAAGGAATTAATTTGTTTTCTAGCCAGCCTCTATCTGTAAGGCCTAACTCTTATAACTGGGTTCTGCATTGTTTCCCAGAGGGAATTCCCCTCCTTCTAAAAACACTTTATTTATCTCATCTTCACTCTTCCCAATCAGAAGGATATACTTCTACACAGCAACTTCACAAGTTAGGAAAGAAAGATTGGGTTTGTAGGTTGGTTCTCTCATTGGCACATTCACTTATTCATCAACTATTATTTAACAAGGATACACTTTGTGCTGAAACTACAGAGAACAATTCCAAAAGGCATCATTTTCAATAACAAAAAATACATGATCTTTGGTGTCTTGTGACTTAACCCAATCTTGTGACTTAATCTTGTGACTTAACTCAATTTTTTTCTTTGATAAAATCATAACGCTAACAGAGTTGCTGGCTAATTGGCTTCTTGTGATGATTAGATAAGGTAATTCAGGCAGAGTGCATAATGCTTAGCAGAGCATTTAGCAGAGATTATTCAGTAGAGATACATATGGTTTCAGCTTTCTGTAACACAAAGCAATAGGCATAGAGAATATCATACCCTAATACATTAAAGTGATGATAAAGAGAGACACAAATATTAATAGAAATAATTTGAGGACATCTAACTATATCTTACTCCTAGGAAGGTGGAAACCATATTTGCATTTCTTTTTAAACATGAATGAGGAGGTAGCCAGTTAGAGGAAATAAAGACAGTAAGGAATACGGAAAGAATCCCAGGTAGAATGGATATTACAAGCAATAGCAGAAAGATTAACAAATATTTAAAGAGTGCCTCCTATATGTTGGGCATTTTTGTAGGCATAGGGCATTAGGGTCAATGACCAAAACAAAGTTTCTGCTTTAATGGAACTTATACTCTAGTAAGAAGAACTAATAGAAAGATATGCCATAACAAAACAGACATGCTGTGTTAATATTAGAAAAACATTACGAAGCCAACTAAATAAGGGTAAGGAGAGTAACAATAATGAAAGGTTGACAAGATAATATGAAAAGGTCAGGAAGGACTCCCTAAGCTGAACGCAAAATAGAAGGCCAGAGAGAGCAGGCTGAGCAGACAGCAGAGGAGTGGGCATAGTTCAGAAGGGAAGAACAACTGCCCAGAACCTGACATGTGATCATGCAACAAGGAAGCTGATATGTCCAAAGAGAGGGAGTGAGCAGGAGAGACATAGGAGATGAAGCTAGAAAGATGTCTGGGTATGGATTGCACAGGACTTTGAATGACTCCTAAGGACTTAGATGAGGTTATATTAAGAACAGAGTACACATATTGTTGACCTAGTAAAGTTATTCATTAATGTCCATAAATCAGGTATTTGAGCATTATGAGTCTCATATTCTCATAGAGTCACAGAGTATTAAATATGGACATTCACCGTGTCTGTTGTGGCTATAAATCTTATACTTGATTATATAATACAATGTCAAAATAATTATAACAACAGTATTGACTACTAAGTGAAAAGTGAGCATTCATATGTAACGATTGTGCAAAAGACTGAACTTTTTTTTTTCATTTCAGCTTAAAAAAAAATGATAAAGCAAATGCCTATCATCCCAGCAACTCAGGAGGCTGAAGCTAAAAGAACCACAAGCCAGCCTCAGCAACTTAGTGAGGCCCTAAGCAATTTAGCAAGATCCTGTCTCAAAATAAATCTAAAAAAGGAATGAGGATGCAACTTAGTGGTTAAGCATCCTTGGGTTCAATCCCCACTATCAAAAAAAAAAATAAGATAAAAATAAGTCTCAGAGTTAAAGTGCTATCATTGCCAGAGACCAGTCAGTCCTGAAAGGAAAGTGACTACAACACTCAGAGTGACCAAGAGATCTTTTTTGTGGCGGTGTCTGATTGACAGGAGAAAGAAGAAAGAGAGAGGGGGGGGGAGGAAAGAGAGAGAAAGGAAAAAGAGAGAGAGGAAAGAGAGAAAAAAGAGAGGGAGAGAGAGAATGAAAGTGAGAGAATAAAAAGGGAGCCTGGCAGGAGAGAGTGTTTATAACCAAAATCTAATGGAGTCTCTGGGTCTGCAAGCTGCCTTGTTGGTGTACAGTGATAAGATCATACTAAGGGTGTCATCTTCTCCCTTCAGGCAAACCAGGCAGGGCCCAGATGTGGATTTCCCTTGCACAAGACATGTGGGGGTGGAGTGCTCAGCCTTGAGTGGGGTTGAGTGTTCAGCCTTGAGGCAAACAAGCAATAAGGAACCAGATGGATGGGGGTCCAGTGTCCAGGCTATCCTGCAGCTAAACATTCGTTCAGCCTGCTCTGCAACTAACAAGTTATCCTTGCATAATGCCAGGGAAGGGAAGCTTACCATGTTAGAACACAGCTGACAATGGGATGTGCTTTGTGATGAGATGGGTTATTATGCCTCTGTCCTCTGCACCCTGGTCTCCCCCTTGTTTATGAAGATTAAATGTGTGTGCTTGTTCATGTATGTTTGTGTGTCTTCTTCCCTAAATAGGTCTGACTGACATGTCAATTAGGCTAGTTTGAAGAGGAAAGATGAATGTGCCACAATGAAGTTTGGGAGACTGGCAGTGTCTTAAGAGCCCTCATAGGGCCAGTTTTAAATTTTCCAAGGTCAAGTGTAAATTACTTAGCCTTTTAAGCTCAGAAACCTTAGGACACACATTGTTCAATCAAACAAAGATTCACATTAACTGAGGTCATGGACACTGAAGTATAAAATCATAAAATTCATTTATTATTGTGCAATAAGAATTACAAATGCGAAGTGCACTGAAATCTTGAGTTCTTCATCCAATGCATTATTTTCCAGAGAGCATGCAACACAAAGCTGAGTAGGAGATTTCACAGAACCAGAAAAAAATAGGTAGATAATTTAAATTCCTACTGATATCAAGTTAAGTTTTTGTTTCTGTTTCCGTTTTTGGTTTTGGTGCTCGGGTGGGATCTGGGGCTTCATGAATGCAAGGCAAATGCTACCACTAAGCTATACTCCCAGCCCAAGCTAAGATTCTTAATATCAATAATTCAGATGAGTTGAATCTTTAGGCCTACTAGTCTACCAGACAGTGCTCAGATGAGCACTGCAAATGTTTTCCAGAGTATCTCTCTATTGTCCATGGTTTTATGATTGAACTTCTTTTCTTTATTTTTTATGTAATGCAACAATAAACAGGGGTTCCCATATGGCCCATTTCTTATATGGTCACACTTTAAAGATACCATAGTCTAGCAAGAGTAATTAAGAAACAATTCCTGCGTTTACTTTTAGCTTTCAATGAACATTAATGAGGATCCAATTCTTAACCCACAGCAGGAATCCCACCAAAAGAATTCCTTTTCTATTTCTCTCCAATTCTCTAACAAACTGCAGGTGCCTTGAGACTCCCATTAGGCAATTACTTTCAGCTGTCTCCCTGAAACACCCTGGGTCGTCCACCCTGTTTGGAATCTTGGCTTTCTGCTTTCCCTAGTGTCCCTCTGCAGCTCTACTCCTTAAAAGCAGCTGTTCATATTTATAGTCCTGGTTCCCAGCTGCACCAAGTTGGTCTCCTAGGGCTGAAGGAACCAGCAGCCTTCCTGCCTCAGTCTCCCCCAATCTGTAATAATCAAGACTCTCAGAGTGCCCCGGGAATTGCATTTCTTCTAACACTCAGCCTGGTTGTCTCAGGAGAAATTCAAATAGAGAATTCTCAAGGATGAATTCTGGTAAATAAAATTCTTCACTTTGTTATATCTCTATATAGAGTAACTTATTCAAGAAGTTAGCTAAAGATCAGGTTGGTTTCCTCAAGTGACCCTGTTTATCTCTACTCTGGAATATTATTGGCAGATAATATAATCCAAATACCTAAGAAAAAATATATTTTTTTTCACTGTAGCCCCTGGGACCTTGGGACTCCAAAGGGACTGTTAATATTTTCACGACACTTATGAACCTCCCCCATGGTTCCATTTTAGTTATGTCTCCATTAAAACAGCAAAGAGAGCAAACAAACATAACTGCCTGAAATCTTTCTTGAAAGAACTAAGATAGCTTGTAAATTTGTTATGTAACCTTTTATTTTATTTGGCTGCCAGACCCAATCTAATCATATATCAACATACTTCTGGCAAAAAAAAAAAACAGGGGAATCCCCAATTTTATCATACAACTGTATATTCAGAGACCACAACCTTGCAGGCAATAATTCTGGAGTGCTGATTTCTTCCTTGCCAGTAGCCAAGTAAAATAGGGTAACATGAAAATAGGAACTTTATCTACATTGAGCTCTTTTGTAGAGATTCTTTTGCTGACAGTCCTAAAATCAGCCATGGTGAAGATTTCTGGAGAATCCCAGTTAAGACTTTTTTATGGAGGAGGGGTGCCACTATAATACAATCATTAAGTTATGGAAGTTTATTTAAATGATTAAAACAGTATGCATATCATAATATTACTTTTGCATTTTGTTTGAATTGGTATGCTAAAATTTTATTAAGAACTTGTTTGTATGTTAATGATAGCCATTTTTTACAAATTGAAATCTAAATTCTTTGTTGGCCTCATACATTTATTAATGTTCTTTCCTCTTCAATTTTGTAAAAAATGTTTATAATAAAATTTCTGTTATTTCATTATTATATATTTGGTATAATAAAATTTCTGTTATTTCATTGTTTCACATTTGGTAGAATTCACTAGTGAAGCCTTCTGAGATGGAGATTTTAATTATGGGAAGGTTTTGACTGCCAATTCTGTTTCTTTTATCAATGTGGATTTTTTTGTTTATCCAGTTGTTCTTAAGTGAAATATGTCTGAAGTGGATATTGTACATTTTATTTAGATTGTCAAATGCATTGAAATAAAATTGTTAAAAATATCCCTATATGGTATTGTCTTTATAAGATCTATCTAATGCCCAGGGATGATACATGTCCACGATATTGGCAATTTTTGCCTGTTCTCTATGTTTTCTTTTTAATTTCCTAATTAGTTAAACTAATGGTTTATTCATTTACTTCATCTTCTTAAACAAGCATCTTCTAGTTTTATTGATTTGTTCTATTGATTCATTTTTTACTGCACTTATTTCCACCTATACAGTTATTTCTTATTCTATCATTTACTTTTTTGGGTAATAAATATTCATTATATTTAAATATGTGTTTAATGCTATACATTTCCCTCTAATCACTAATTTAACTACATTAAAAATTTTTGATATGGCTAATTTTTTTTTTAAATCTACACAAAATTTTATTGCAATCATACAAGGGTTACATTAGGTCAAATACAACAAATACTATGATGCAATTTTACATTTATTAAACTACAGTTCAAAGCACAAATTTACACATTCTAAATACACTAAATGTATCTAATGAAGTCACGTTTGCCTTCCACTGACATCTGATATATCTGGGTGAAAGACATTAACTTTACAAGACTTTTTAACACGAATCCTTAGTATAAAAACTGTGTACTTGGTATGTAAACGGTTTAATGGGGAACCCAATTAGTGGGCTTCCATCTCCACTAAGTCATCCATTTTGTTGCATATTTTATTTTAAACACTTAAGGGGCTGTTCAAACTGTTAAGTTTAAATATGGATACATTATCTAAATCTCCCATTACCCCCAAAATGAATTATAAATGAAAGCTGATTTCGTCTGGTCCCAAATAGCTATTACTATTAATTTTTGTTTCCAAGAGAATTAACAGAATAAGATTGTTTAATTTTTTTTCACCGGAATGTAGACCAGACAAGCTTAACCTGCTAACTTCAGATCTAAAGAAGCGTGAATGCCTGTTTAAGCTTTAGTGGAAAAGCTGTCTTCTTGGCTCAGCTGAATGCAAGAAGGCACAAAGAAGAAGTTCTTCATCATTGTGTCTGAAGTAATTCTAGCATCTTGCATCTCATACCAATCACTGAATGACATCATGTAATAAATAGCTGGCCTCTGAAAATCATTAAAAGCAGATGGTTCATGGAAAGAATCTGCTCCCATGTTATCAAAGATAAGCCAATCACCCACATTCAGCTCAGGAAGTAGACAGTTTTCCACAATCTGATCAAGCTCATCACAGGATGGACCCCAAAGGCTGCTTGTAAAGAGAGGCTCATCTTCCTTGTATTTCTTGTGAACCTCTGGAATGGAATTTAACTCCTCAGATAGTTTACTTGCAAAAGAACCATAAACACCATCATTCATATAATACATAAAAGCTGGTTCATCACTCCCGGTTTTTCCTCCAGAGGAAAATTTATCATTTTCAACAACTTTCTTTGCAATGATATTAACTGCAAGTGTAAATGCAGAAGACACATAGTAGCTTCCAGGTTCTGAAATTATCTTAATGCCAGAGCCTTCAGGAAAGTAGATATCCAACAGAGGGCTGATAACATGATTAACCTCTTCCAATTGAAATTCAGTTCCTGTAAAACCTCCACCAATGTCTAACATGTTCATTGTAAAACCAAATTCTCCAGCCATGTCAAATACCCATCGAGCATCAGATAGAGCATGTACGTATACTTGAGATTTTTTGCAAGCAATTGAAACATGAAATTTGACCCCAATTATTTGGACATCAAGTTTCTTAGCACATTCCAAGAGATCCCTACAGTTCTTCAGTGTAGTGCCAAACTTCATGCTACCCTCTTCACCTCCAATAGTATCTTCTGTTGCAATATGTAGTAAGACCTTGGCATTTGGATGATTACGTGCGATTTTCTTCAATTCAATCTCACTGTCACATGTCATGATATTTACTCCAATTTTTGCTGCATACTTTATCTGAGAAACTTTCTTGCAAGGACTTATGTAAATGTTATTTTCTGGAGATACACCCAATTCCTGCAGTAAAGCCATTTCATTTTTACTGGAACAAGCAAATCCAATTCCAAGAGCTGCCAAGATCTCAAGTACAGCTGGAGTAGAGTTGCACTTCACTGTGTAAAATGGCTTTATCTGAGCCACTACATTCTGCCATTGACTGTGTTTCTTCACAATCTTTCCAAGATCCCCCACGAAAAATGCATTTTTCCCTGTAAGAGTATGTTCATAAACATAGTTATCAATAACATTTCCAAGGTTTGTTCCTTCATCCAACAGGCCAACAGAGTAGTTTGCATCGTCAATAAATCCTTTCATCTCAGCCGTATTCCACAAAGCCGAAAGTCATAAACCAGGAAAAACAAGAGACGGGCCACCAAGCCTATGTCTGGGTCCTTAGAATATGCAACAAACTGCTACAAAGGCTTCTACAGTTGATTGTACTTCAGAAGAAACTGATACATCTTTCAAATAATCACAAGATAATTCTGGCAGCAACAGCCCACTCGACACCAAGCTGGATGAATATGAATCTTGGATTTCTGAAGTGAAGACCTCCATGGACAAGTTAGGAGATGGAACCCCCCTATCATCAGCTAGGTTCCCAAGGTGGCTCGGCGTTAAAGTCGAACTGCTCTCTATACAGCACTTCTCCTAGGCCTTCTGGGTAGTTGTATACTTGGTCAGAAAGTTCGCCGTGAGATAACGGCCCAAAGAGTCGGGTAAAGCGTCTTCTCTTTTTCGGCGGAATTTTTAAAGAGGGATGTGGTTACCTTGAGCAGAAATACCCAAGGCGGCCTGGGCCATAGGCTGCGGGGACGACGTGGGGAGAAAAGCGCGGCACCGACACCAGCTGAGCAGCAGTGGCAGCGGCGGCCAGAGAGAAATGGAGCAGCGCGGGTAAAAGGAAAAAGTCACGGGCTGGGTGGGGAGAGGATTTGGCCTCGTCACACCGCAGAGCAGCAGAACGAGAAAGGAAAAGAAGAAGCAGAGAAGGCGACAACAGGGTGAAAAAAAGGAAACGCTTCAGCCGCGAGGAGAGCCAAAGAGTGTGGAGATATGGCTAATTTTATTTTCCTTCAGTTCAAAGTATTTTCTAACTTTCCTTATAATTTATCTTTCATGCATAAATTATATGAAAGTACTTTGTATAATTTCCAAATATTTGTAGATTTTCCACATATCTTGTTTATTTTTTAACTAAACTGTATTTTGTACTTAGAATGTTAACTTTGTATAATTTCAGCCATTTAAAATTTATAGAGATATATCATGTATCTTCATATTTGGTTAATTTTGATAAATGTTCCAATTTCACTTGCAAAAAATATGTATTCTGCTATTGTTGGGTTAAGTATTCTACAGATATAAATTAGGTAAAATTGGCTTATATTGTTCTATTAATCATTGAGAATGAGGTGGTGCATCTTTATTTCACCTTCAAATTCCTTCAGATTTTTGCATTGCATATTTCTGCCTTTTAATTGGCATACCTAGTTAATTTAGTTTTAAGCTATTCATTGTCATGGAGGGTTTAAAAATTTCACATTGCTGTTTGTTTTCTTTTAGTCTTATATGTTCTTGTTTCCTGTACCTTTCTCTTTTTCTTTCAAATTGATAGATTTGATTTTTTTCATTTTTATCATTATTATAGATTTATTATTTATACTGTATTTTTTCATAGTGTCTGTTCTAATGGTTAAAGTATACAGTTTCATTTTGTTACAGTCTGTCTTCAAATATTGTTATAATGTTACCCCTTTGATATGAAAACCTAAAACAGTAAATTTTCATTTTCTCAATTACTATGCTATTATTTTCATACATAAAACTTACATATATATTACCATATAATGCTCTTATTTTTGCCCCAGTCATATATTTCTTTTAAAAGATTCAAAAATTAAGGAACTGTTTTTAATATAACCACATATTTTTCTGAATTCATTTTTGTTCTCTGTGTGTGTATACACACACACACACCCACATAAATTTCACTTATTATTTTTGGTTGTTATTTTCTATAGAGTCCCATTCAACACTGAATTAGCAAATAATGAGCTATTGCTCCAGCAATATGCATGGGTAGTTTCCTGCAAGCCCTCTAGTCACAACATTTTCATCAACTGATCAACACATGGTTTTATTTTATATGTGTTTCTGTATGAAGACACCCTACTAGTATATATATTTGACCCATTGTGACCAACAGGACTGTATCTCATGTGTGAAAAAAAAAAAGCTTTTCTAACACATATTTTCTTTGTAAAGCACATCACAGCCTCCTCATCAAGACTGAACAGAAATTGAATACCATTTTAAATAGCAAAATCACAAACACAAAGCACAAATATCTGAAAAAAAAATAGCATTAAATAGATTTAAAAAGTTTACATAACTAATTTACTGAAAATTTTTTCTGGATTATTGCCTTCATTTTCAATATTATTCCTATCATCAAAATTAGATACTCAAAAAAATAATCCAACACATTAGACTCTCAGTCCTTTGAATTCCTCTATTTTCATGATTTTGTCACCCATTCTACTTGACTCCTAAGGTCACAATGCATATATTTTAATTAATAATAATGGTGCTACATCCAAAATCTCAGTGTCAAGCATCCTTCTTGTTGACTATCAATTTATACTTCTTCACTTCACTCCTTGTACTAACACATCCAACAATCCAATTACCCCAGTGAGATCTACAATGAACCCTTCTATTCTCTGCTTCTAATACTTAGTTACTTCTTTTCTTCACTTAGGTTGCCTGTTCTATCATCCCTCACATTTTTCCTCAACTTCCATAATTCCCACATCTCTCCATTGTGTGTATCTGGCAAAACCCTAGCCAATTAAATCAATTTATTCTCAGTCTATACTGAAAGCAGGTGAAAATTTGGAAAAACAAAATGAAACAAAACAAAAGCATTTATATGTACTACTGATATATAGTCAATAAAAATTAAGAAAATCTTGAGTGCCCCTTGGCAATTAAAAGCCTTTTTAAAATTGATTCATCCTCTAAATCTCATAATGAAACAATTATCATCTCTTTGTAAAATTCTAAAAATAACTCTCTTAAGTGCTCACAATGACTACTGTTTTACTGATAAATCAGAAGAACCCAGAAGAGAACTTTTATGTATACCTAGTAAGTAATCTGCCAAAATATATGCTTCTGTGCCCCCCAATTTTTTTTCTTTATATCACTATGAATAAATTATTTTTGTTCTTATCTACGGATACCTTCTTTCTCATCAGTAAATCTACTATCACTTATTTAAGGCCCTTTTACTGAAATTATTTTCATTCTTTTGTTTATCAAAAACTTTCTTAGTTCCCTCTGTAAAGGCTAATTTTTCTCAGTTACACTTCAATGTAACTGAACCTCTCTCACTGTCCCATTTCACTAAAGCCTTTCACAGCAAAAATGCTCAAAGGTGTTGTTTGCACTGGCTAAGTCTAATCCATTTCTGAAATTATGACTTGACACCCTCCAATCAGGTTTTAGACCCCCATATTTTGCACCAAAATTTCCCTTCAAAAAGTTGTCAATTATCTATACATTGGAAATTTATACTTTTTCAGTTCATATCTTATCGCAGTGTCTTTTGATATCATGGTTCAGTTAATCCTTCCTGCATAACATACACACCTTTGCTTCTACAACACGCCATCTTGCCTCCATGATTTCATGGAAGGTTTATTTTTAACCTTATATGATAAAGTTCGTCTTCATCACAAGAGAGGGATAGAATATCAAAAGTTTTCTGGGTACAAAAATGAACTCAAGTCTCCATAACACACACACACACACACACACACACACACACACACACACACATACACACACCTCTTCTTTATGTGTTTCCATCACAATAAATGTTATATTTATTCCCTCAGATGCTGAGAACACAAGCCTCTAAATGACTAATTTCTGACAGCCCCCAACACACGAATTTCCCTGTATGAGAAGAAGTTTTTAGTTATTTTACCCATATTTCCAAGTGCTTTTCTGTTCTTCAGTCTTCTCCATATCAAGTCAATTCTCAAGATATTTTAGATCAGTCCTTGTAAGCCATCAACTATCTTTGGAATTCACTGTGTTACCTGGAGAAAAAAAAGCAAAACAAGACCCTCTGATCACTAAATAATCTCTCAAGATCTTACACTATCTCACCCCAATATGCTTCATGGAGTTTCTTTCCTGCTACTACATTTTATAAACCCACTATTCCTACCAAATATTGATGTAGTATACATGTTTTGAGTGCTTTTGATATTCTCTTCCTTTAATTTTCTTTTCTCCCTTATAATGTCATATTTCAATATCTCTTTGTGAATATACTTTATAATTGTTCCTTATAGATACACTTTTAAAATCTAAGTTACTACTATGTATTCTCTATTAAAATTCTTTGTGTTTTCTAATTTTCAAAAATAATAATTTCTTTACTATAAATTGCTGTAAAACTCATTCTATGTAATATTCACAAAGAAGTTAATGTCTTTTAACTATTATAAACATATCCAGGTTCCACAATTTAAAATTTCCTAAATACTCACAGGTGAATTTATGCCTAATAACTTTCTGAATTCCTTGTAGTGCCAGAAGCAATATATATATATATATATATATATATATATATATATATATATATATATATATATATATCTGTTAGATACCAAATAAATATTTTGAAAGAATGAATTAGTCTTACACATCAATTTAATCTCTAAATAAAAAGATTTACTTCCACAAAGAGGGCAATTATTCTATGGTTGAGGATAACAAAGAGCACTAGACGGAGTGTAATTAGAAGGAAAAAAAACACATCAGTTATTTTAGGAGAGATCATTTAAAATAATGAATCGTGTTCAAGGTTTCAAAATACTGAAATTGCAGAAAGAACCAGTGAGATATCACACAATTAACAACTACTGGAAGTTAGTACGATCCTTCATGCTGAAGACAACGGGGCAAAATTGCAGTTATTAAAACTTGGAAAACTGGCAAAGGATTCCTGAAACTGAACACAGACCTTAAGGAGGATGCACTGCTCCACGAGGGTGTTTCCAAGCTCAGAGAGGGACCTGGAGCTAGCCTGTGGACAGTGGAGGGGTGTCAGTTGGCTGGGACTGATGGCATTGAGAGCCCACAATGAAATGAGCCCTACAAGTACTTTTACAAAACAAACTGGAACTAAGTGCTGCTACTGAACAAATTTTACCTGCCAGGATGACACTAGGAAAAAAAAATGGAAACCTGAAAAGGAAGAAAAGGTAGTGAATGAAAAGAAGGGTGACTTCCTTCCTTCTGTGTTTTCTGTCTCTTCCTAGTGTCCTCATTGGCAGAATCTAAAGGGAAACAGCTGGAAAAAGGGAAGTATGGTTGGCAGACTCCTAACCCCAGCATTACAAAGTAGAATATGGAAGACTGAGTTTGAAACAGGAAAAATAGTTTAATTGCTAGCAACACAGACACCCTTTAAGCTCCAAATGCTGACTGCTCGCTTATAAATACACAAAGGAAGGTAGAATGAGCCAAGAAAAAATCCTTAAAATATGTGGACATATTGAGGTATTCAGTAATATTTGTAAGTGTCTCTGTTATTTTGCAATACCAACACCTATGAATTATGAAGGACAAATGACGAAAACGTTGATTTTCCTAGAAAGTTCTTTTAGATTAAAAAGAGTTTAACAGAAAAAATTTTTAGATGCATTTCATGGAATGATCTTTGGCTTGCCAACTGGAAAATTAAGTGGGGTTTATAATATTTCTCTTAGTTTTTCTTTTTTTTTTTTTGTCTTTGCTCTTATGTCTTAAAAAATTCTTGCTTATTTGATAGCATTCTATCAACCTTGCTGCTAGTATATTCTCAGCTGTTTACTGCAGCTATCCTTTGGAATATTTTCTTGAAGAACTGATCTACCCAAGAGGAACAAGTGTATTACAGCAAACCCCTCAGAGGCTTGCTCAAAATCCTCTGGTTGAAAGGAACATATATGCACTAGACAGTATTTCTTCTGAACTGAATTCCTAAGACTTGTCAGCAGGGTTTGGAGAATTGCATTTGGGTGCCACTGCTAAGTCAGGAAGATTTGTAAACCAAGGAACAAAGGAAAGGGATCCTATTAGTTATATATAACTATATTGTGGCTTTTATGTTCTCTGCACCAGTTCAAGTTATTATAAGGGAAATGTCATGTTATAGCAGAATTAAAACTGTTCAAACTGAATTTATACATCATTTTTCTTTCAAAAAGAGATGGAAAGGAATACAAGAAACATAAATATTAAAATTTTATTAAATTAAATATATTTTTTCTCTTGAATGGTTTGAAAAGGAAAAACTTTATTTTACAGGAAATCATTTTGTATTTTCCAAATCTCTTGCCACCATGTTAGAGAATCCCAAATGTAAAGGGATTTGCACAGTAGCATGAGTCTATAATTGCTAAACACTGATCAAATTTTCAGTGTTTAGCAAGAATATGTGATATAAGAAATTATTCAGTAGATTATACAATATTTACTGAATTCTCACTATTTATAAGTCACTACATCAGGAAATTTAGGGCCTTTTCCCTCTATTCCAAAATGGAAAAAGCTTACTTCTTTCTCTTTTGACTTACTTTTGCCCTTTTTGTAAAGAACTGCATTCAGAAAGAAAAATAAGAATTTCAGTTAAAAATATCAATCCTATGTAAGCAATTAACTGGGATTTGTTCTGAGGTCAACAAAATCTACTCTTGAGTTCTCCAATTGTTAACAACACAGGATAAAGCATTATTTTATGGCTCATACTGGATAGAACATTGCCTATTCTTGCCTCACTTGCAACCATAGGTGATCATTTCTAAGTGAGATAGATGTAAGCAAAATGCTTATTGGTAATCTTTAAGGAAACACATTTGTCTGAAAGAGTGGTTTGGTTTTGAGATTTTACATGTTCTTTTTCTTCCAGTCAGAAATCCAGAACTCCACCAACTATCTTAGACTTTGAACATGAACTTGAACTTTCAGTGCTGAAAGCTTGAAATAAATGATTGCTGAGCCACCCTAGTAATCTTGCAGTGACTGCACCTTGGTCTACCATGACAAAAATTTAATTACGCTTTTTGAAAATCACTAGTGTTTGAATTTTTTTTCTTATGTGCAATGATACTAGTAGTAATTGAAAAATAACAACAAAAATTATCTTTACTTTGTTCCACAGCATAGTAGTGTGATTATAGTTCACAATACCCTACTACTTATTTTATGAAGAACCATAAAAGAGCTCAAAGAAATGATAAGAAGATGGTTGAATAAGGAGATGAAGGTATAATTACCCTAATTAATCAGTTCATGTTGTACACATGTGTATCACACTGTACCCCATAAATATGAATAATTTTATGTCAGTAAAATTTTTTTAAAGAGAGAGAGAGAGAGAGAGAGAGAGAGAGAGAGAGAGAGAATTTTTAATATTTATTTTTTTTAGTTTTTCTGCGGACACAACATCTTTGTTTGTATGTGGTACCGAGGATTGAACCCGGGCCGCACGCATGCCAGGCGAACGCTACCGCTTGAGCCACATCCCCAGCCCATGTCAATAAAATTTTTAAAATTATTTAGAATTTCTATTTTCCTTTTAAATGTGATAAGCATATAATCCTACTTTATCCATTGCACAAAAGCCCCATTCATCTTTCCAGTGTCATCAGAGATGGTTCTACCCTTTTTTTAAAAAAAAAATTTAGTTGTAGATGGACACAATACCTTTGTTTTATTTATTTTATATTGATGTAATGAGGAGGATTGAACCCAGTGCCTCCCATAGGCTAGGCGAGCGCTCTGACACTGAGCTACAGCCCCAGCACCTGGTTCTACCATTTTTATGGTAAACACATAAATTTGTTTTAAATTCACATTTAACAATAATTATATTTGTCCAAATACATATTGTTTTCTGTGTCCAATGCTCTGTCTTGAATGCCTTAACTTCCTTCCATGTTGTAATTTTCTTTTGTAATGCTTTTCTCATTACTGATCTATCTGGATAAAAAATCATGTTGTCTAAAAAAATTTATGTCACAATATCTTGAAAGAGTTCAGTTCAATAAAAATGGTAGGGTCATAATAATTTCTCTTGTAATTTGAAAGCATCACTTCATTGTCTGCTGGATTCTATTGTTGCTGAGAAGACATCTGCTACTCCATGGCTTTTGAGTGAGCCTCTATCTTTCTCTATGATGTCTTTCTTTCTCTTGATGTTCTCCGTTTCACGGGAAGAAATCTAAGGATGATTTTCTTTATACTAGTCCACCTTGATTCTTGGAAGTTCTTTTGTTTTTGTATTTTTTCAATTGTGAGTGATCACATCTTTAACTTGAATAGTTCTCAATTTATTATCTCTTTGCTGGTACTTCTTCAGTTTGCGTTTTAGATACATGCTAGATTGGAATGAATTGTTTTGTATGGTATAAATGACAATTCAAAGTTTAGTGACTTGCATATGATTGTTCAATTGTTACAGCACCAGCCTTAAAGACTGCTCTTTCTACACTGAGGGTTTGCCTTTGGACTTTCCTCAGAAATCAGCTGTTTATATAAGTGAGTCTAATTCTGGATTCTCCATTCTGTTCACTCTTTTTTTCCATCACTGTACCAGAGCATTACTTTTTATTATAGTAGCTTCATAATAATTATTGAAACACATCATTAACCCACCAACTTTACTCTTTTCCCACATAATTTTAATTGACACATAGTAGACAGATTTATGTGCATCATATCATATTTTGATACATACATAATGTGTAATGATCAAATTCAAGCATATAATCATCTCAAATATTTTACCACTTCTTTATGGTGAGAACATTCAAATTCTCTCATCATTTTTGAAATACACAAGGTACTGTTGTTAACTATAGCTATCCTACTCTGAAATAGAACACTAGAACTGCTTTCTGCTACCTATAGTTTTATACTTATGTATTCGATCCTACCTCATCTCCTCCTTCCTGCCACTTTTCCCAGTCTCTAGTTATCATCATTCTATTTTCTACTTTCATAAAATCAACTTTTTTAGATTCCACAAATGAATGAATTCACGTTGTGTTACTTGTATTTCTGTGCCTGGATTGTTTTATATAATAAAATGAGTATGTATCAAAAGGAAATGAAAACAGTATATTGAGAAAAAAAAGCTGTGCTCCATGTTTACTGAAACATTATTTACAATGGCTAAATATGGGATAAACCCAATGTCCATCACTGATGGACAGATTAAGAAAATATAGTATATATACATGATGGGATACTATTCAGTCATATAAAGGAGGAAATCTTTTCATTCACAGAACATAGATAAGCTGAGAGAAAAAGATTTTTAAAATTTATTTTGGTTATTCTCAGTCATTCATATATATATATATATATATATATTTTTTTTTTTTTTAGAACAATTACTCATTTTATGCAAAAATTCCACTAAGGTTTAAATTGAGATTGCACTGAATTTATAGAACTATTTGGAAAGAATTGATACAATAATATCATTTTTGTTTTGGACTATGAGGACCAAGTATAAGATTGAATTTCTGTTGCACTTCTTAAGTTATTTTAATCAACATTTCAAAATGAGTTTGGTACAAAATTTTCACACATTTTGTCATACTTATTTCCAAGCATTTTGTATATGTGAAGCTAGTGCATATGGTATTTCAAATTTCAATTTCTAATTGCTTATCGTATATATATATAGTGATATAATTGATTTTTGTACATGTATCTTGTATCTTACAAATTTGTTATACTTGTGATCTTATGGGAAAAGTACTCTCTTTTATCTTTAAGTATAATGCTTCCTGTAAGTTTTCTATAGATCTACTTTATCAGATCAAAACTCCTTTCTAGTCATAGTTGGCTAAGAGGATTTTTGTATGTTGTTTTGTTCTTAATCAGCAATAAACGTGATCTTTGTCTCATGCATTCTCTACATCTACTAAGATAATCATATGGTTTAATTTTTCAGTTTGTTAATATGAAACATTAAATTGGATGATTCTAAAACTTTATATTGTTCAATTCTGATATAAACCTCACTTGGTCTTTGTATTAGTTTTCTATTGATGCTGTAACAAATTATAAAATAACTCAGGGACACAAATACAATGTTGTGTGGTTGTAGGTCAGAAGTTCTAGAATCAACATGCAGACATGACTGTGTGGCTTCTTGAGTATCCAAGGAAGTCAAGTTTCTTTTCTTTTCACATTTCTAGAGACTCACCTACATGTCTTGGCTCATACTACCCAGGTTTCTTTTTAAGATATTGGAATAGTAACTATAATAACTTTTGCATTAACCACATAGTTACCATATCCAGTGTGTATAATTCCTATGTAACTCCATGTTGCTATATTCTTCACCTTCTACTAAAGGATTTCTAGTAGTGCCCATCTGGTGACAGATTTTTAAAAATCTTTTGTATATTTCAAAGTCTTCCTTTTGACTTAATTTTCCCAAGACATTTTTTTGTAAGTATAGAATTAATTATAAGTTAAGGAGGTCTTATTTGTTTCTTTTTGTTTTCAATACTTTAAAAATACTTCTTTACTGTCTTATGACTTTTTATCTGATGAGAAATCTTCAGTCATCTTTGTCTTTGATCATATGTCACTGTGTTCTTTTATCTCAAGGGATTTCTGACATTTTTCTGTTTGTCATTGTTCTTGAGTAATATTTGACATGCACTGGTTGAGATTTTGTCATGTTTCTTCTGCTAGGGGATCACTGAATCTGTTGATTTATAGTTTTAATAAAATATTTTTCAAAGTCATTATTTCTCTAATATTTGTGTATTTTGATCTTGGAACCCCCACAATGATTCCGTTCACATATGTATAGGATATTTGAAGTTTTCCCAGATGTGATTGATAACCTTTTCATTTTCTAAAGTTCCTTTCTTACTCTGTTCATTTTGGACAGTTTATATTGCTATGTCTTCAAGTACATTAATCTTTAAAGACAAATTCCACACTATCTAATCAGCCATTAATTCCATTCAGTGCATTTTTTACCTTATACATTTTAGTTTTCATTCTTAAAATTCAGACTGACTCTTCCATATCTTCTGTGCCATTACTTATTTTTAATATAGATCAGAGTTAGGATAATTGTTTTAATGTGTTTTTTCCCTTGCTATTTCTAGTATTAGCTTGAGTTTGGGGTGTCTATAAGCTATAGTTTCCTTTCTATTTATTTTAAATTGATACCATACTTTTGGCATTTTATCACCTGGGTACTAGACTTTTATGTTCTTTTAACTACTATTGAATTTTTTTTCTAAAATTATTTCAAACAAGTATGATTTATTCCTGTCTGATTGACTAGTTATCACCCCTGTCCTTATTTTGCCTCACTATAAAAGAATTCATTGCTTTCTTTTGTGAAGGAAGGGATGTAGGCCCAGAATAATTGATTCCTCTCTTGCTATTTATGTGGTTACAAAAGCAGGTTCCAATATTTTACCTTGTTCTTTATGGAATATGCTTAGTAGAATTGTCTCTAACTATTCTGTTGTATTTCCAGGAAATATTTATTAAGAAATTTACACTCTGAGTTACCTTGTAAATATGTTTTGCTCTTCCCATATTTGCTTCATGAATAAAGCATCAAATTATGAACTATAGAATAAAAATACTTTGTGCTTTTTTCCTCCCCGCTCACACCATCATATATGTAATTTTGTATAACAATGAGGGTCTCCTTACATCTTCTGTGCAATTCCCCTTCTCCCTCCCATTCTCTCCCACCTCTCCTCCCTATTTAGTGGTAATCTCCTTCTAAGAAAAAAAAAAGAGAGAGAGAGAGATATGTGTCACAGTAGATTGGGTAGAGAGAGGTAATGGGAGGTGAGGGGAGGGGAGGGGGACTAGGAAGGGCAGCAGAATACAACAGACACTAGTATTGCTGTATGTATAAATGTGGCTGTATAACCAATGTGATCCTGCAATCTGCACATGTCGAAAAATAAGAATGCATACCCCATTTGAATCAAATGTATGACATGTCAAGATCATTGTATTGTCTTGAGCAACCAATAAAAAATACTTTGTGCTTTAGCATCTTTTTACATATAATAAAACTGACAGTGTATATATGTCCCATTAAAAAAAATCAAAAATTGTTTCCAGTATTATGATATGATACTAATCTGCAAGGTCATACTGATCATTTATATAAAGGTCTTCCAAACTTTTACCCCATTATATTTTCTTTTTAAAATTGATATAATTATATATATATATATATATATATATATATATATATATATATATATATATGTTATACAGTACAATTTGACACTACAATACCTATAAACACTGTATACTGATTCAAACATTATAGTTAGCATTTCCATATTACTTCATGCATTCATCATTTCTTTATAGGAAAAAAATGTTCAAACTCATCTTTTTTAGCTATTTTGAAATAAAAATAACTCATTGCTAACCAAATTCTAACCTTACTGTAGGTTAGAATATATAAGGATTTGCTGTTGTAGTTAAAAATAAAAATTGGATTCCAACTTCCAAAACTTGGCATTCAATCTTGTAAACTCTGATCCAAAACAAACAGCAGGAGGACAATGCAAAAACATCAACCCTCACTTCTTTTCTTGACCTCCAGATATTCTGAATCTTAAGGAGATAGAGATGAGTCATTAGTCTATAGAGGCCTATATTGCAGGGTTTCTTTCCACCTCTTTCAACCTGGTTTCAAATTAAAAAAAAAAAAAACTCTAGAAAAATGAGATCCAGAAAACTCCTAATTTTCATGCTCTAAAGAAAAAAAATTAGTTTAAATGAAATTTTCTGAATCAAAGAGGAAAAACATGCTTTAATACAGAACTCTAATAAACCCCAAAGCACAGAAAATCATACCAGCATCACAGCTCCACTACAGTTCTAGGAAATTAACATTTTCATGAAGATTCTGAGGCACTGTACAATTTATGAAGGTCAGGTACCACCTGGAATGTGTTAAACATAGAAGTGCAAACTTTAGCTTCATTAGTTCTTCATTGAAGATCTTTATTTCAAGTCCCCAAAGAAAATGTATTTTTTAATAATTGTAATATTACTGACCTTTTCCAACAGGCTGTTGATTGATTATATAACCTTTCAGTCCACTGTAGCATTGTGTGCTGTCAGCCTGTGTCCTGGCTGCCAATTTAACTCCATGGGAGGAAGGCATAGAGTTGACCTATGGAATAATAACTCTAAAACATTTGGGCTCTTGGGAAAGCCTGCATTCCAGAAAAGATTAAAAAAAGAATTTTAAATGGTAATTAACTCTTAATCAAGAATAAAAATCGAGACCATGTAGGTTTTACATTCCCTGTGGAATACTAGTTTGTCTAGGTAATCATACCCGGATTTTGGATTGTAGATTCCCAGATCTGAGTTTTAAAAAGAGAATGGCTTAAAAACAAAGAAAGAAAGAATAAGAAACACATTATTTGAATGTAATATGATGTGATGTGATGTGTGTGTGTGTGTGTGTGTGTGTGTGTGTGTGTGTGTAAAGAAATCATCAAACATTAATTATTTGGAAAGCCAAAAAAGATTTTATGTACAAAACTCATAATAACTGAATAATATAAAATGTATCCTGGAATGGTAATTATTGTGGGAGAAAGGACAGATTTTTTAAAAAATAACTTCTTGAAAACATTGGGGATTGAAATCCAGAGCCACACACATGATACAAAAATGATCTATCTTAAACTAAACTACATCCCCAGCCTTAAAACTATTTTTTTAAAAAAATGTCACAAAAAGTTAGAATAACTGTTTTAATCAAGACATTTAGAGTCTGGTGTCCTCTAATATTAAAGAGGAAAAAAGCAGAAAAAAAAGAAAAGGATAATGTCAGTAATATCTAAATATCTATTATATTCCTTTAAAAATTTAAAATTTACTCTAGGTTCTATTCCTGTTGCACTTTCCATGTTTTACAAAAGTCAATTATCACATTGAGTACCTCTGTCCTAGCAGAAATTAATTTTGTATAGAGAATGATATCAAATACACACACTGTTTTATCATTAGGATGGAGAAGCTATCCATCATGAATAAGCTTTCCTGTTGAGTCTCCATTACCCTAAATAGCCATCTCTGCCCCTCAGAGACAGCCATTAGGAAATGTAGGAAGAGGTTATTAGAGAAGAGGAAGGGAGAGCAACTACTAGATTGTTTCATAAGTTTATTATGTCAAAAGTCAGTTGATGTTTCAGAGTCAAGATTTTTATTTGTTATAAGGTATTTAAAGGATTTGGGAGAAATTCGAGTTATGTATATGAGGATCCCCTTCTCAGCATTTCTTGGGAAATTTATATATTTTTCCTAATCCTAATTTTGAGAGAAACCAATTGAGAAATCAAAAATGAGAAGATAATTCTCCAGTGAGAATTAAAGCTAACTCATCCCTGTAGAAATATAAAAACTTTGAATAATCCATTTATGTCAAAATGCAAGCAAGAGAAAAAAAACATGCCATCAGATAAAGCAGAAGATTATGGGTAATATTTGTAGAAATTATGTTTTTCTAGTGTGTCTACAAATCCTATTTTCTGTTGCTGCAAACTGGGTCTGAGATCCTGGCTTGGCTACTCAGAGTTGTCTGGAATTTCCTGATCTTGAGTTAGAGGTACAGTTTTTCTTTCTTTCCTATTGCATTATTGAAGGTAAGTTCAGAGTTCTAGCATACATGGTGATTTGTTATATAAAAAAGCTGAAGGATATGTCAACACAATGACAGAAACTGTGACAAGAAACTGAGAAACTGAAAGAGAAAATCAAGGCAGATCCAAATGGGTGATGCTGTTAGATATTGGAGATTCAGCTGAAAATGAGCCCAACTGCACCCATTATTTGAAAGTTACTACCCTGTATGCCTCTTACCTATTCTTTTGCTGTTTAATTAAAGTTTATTTGAGTTGGTCTTTTATCATTTGCAAGTAAAAGGAACTGCTATGGCATGGATAAGTGTCCCATCAAAGTCCAAACATAAAGGCTTTGTCCTTAAGGTACAGTATTAGTGGTGCTATGGACCTGTAAGAGTGAAGTCTAGTGGGAGGATTAGGTCATCAGTTTGCCCTCAAAGAGGACTGTAGGAGACTCCTGGCTATCAGTGTCTCTATGCTTCCCATCGCATGGTGTGAACACCTTCTTGGACATGAAGTTTTGCAATGACATGCCATATTCACCAGAGGCTGCAACCTCTAGGGCCATTCATCTTGGACTTGAATCCTCAAACCTATGAGGAGAAATGAACTGTCATTTTCCTCATAAGTAGCCTGTCTCAGGTGTTACATCATGGTGACACAAAGCTGACTAAGACAGGAACCTTAACAAATATTAACTATTTCTCTTTTACAGAGGCAGCATTTTTCCTATTCCAAAACTGAGGGAGTTTATGAGCAACCCATTTCTAAATTAAATACATTTGGCAATATATTAGTAAATAATTTCTCTGTTTTGTTTCATGAATTATTACTAATCCTGTGTGGACTTTCCTAGTATTCTTTAAAATATAAGTGATATAGAAAAAGCTTACATTTATCACAAGTTTTCTTCATATTTATTTGAACAAAACCAATATTGATTTATTTTCTGAATTTAAAAGAAAACAATAGGCATATCCTCTTCCATTATACATTTTTCTTATGCTTGTTCATTAATGTAGACCCCAACTTTTTGCAGATGATGACAACACAATCTATTGCATTTTCTATGAGGTGAAGGAGAAAAAAATAAATTAAAGCAAGGAGGATTCTGGGTCTGATACATACTACTTGCAGGGTTTTGCGAGAGTAGGACACAATTGTTTCTGGTGTTGAAGGATCTTGAAGGGGAAACCTGAGCCAGATTAAGTCCACCAAATGGACTCTCATAGCTGAAACTCCCTTCAAGCTGGGCCTTGTCACTTTTGCTTTGAAGCTAGCTCCGGCAGGCTGTGGTGGCCAGGGAACAGCAGCTCTGGAAGGAGGAGCAGACTTTAACAGCCAGCCCCCTCTCTCCCCAGAGGTCTCACTCTCAAGATCACCCCTTTATCTTTTGCTGCCTGAACTTTCTACCTTCTTATCCCCAGAGCTTCCTGACTCCTCTCCCATAGACTCTTGTATCTTTTCTCTCTCCTCACTGGCTCAGTGCTTTTCTGTTCACATCAGGCTAACATTCATTCTTCTTTTGAGATTTTGATTTTTCTTTTTCACCCGCATCCTTTACAAGAAAAGAGTATCTGACTGAAGAGTCATCATGACCAAAACACTCTCCACTACCCCCCAAACCAAAAAAACTTTAACATTTTCTTTTCTGGGTGTAAAGGAAAGAAGAGGCTCTGAAGGCTTAGTTGTTAACATTTTCTGAGGATGTCACATAACATTTGATAATCAATTACTTAATGCAAGTGTAAATAGGGATCAGGTCACCTTATGTGTTAAGTATTGTGTCTAAATAAAAACACTAGAATGTTTTCTAGCAACACACTTGGCAATTAATTTCATCCACGCCCCTGTGAGCACAATCACTGAGCAATGGTACTAGGAACTATAAAGGCTTTCTTCCCAGAAACTCAGAGCACCATGTCTAAAAAGTGGTATTTTGTTTTAATGGCTCAGTTTAATCATCAGATTCAATATTTAGCACATATTTATTCCTTATCCCCCATTTGACTTTCTTGCTCTTCTTTACATATGACCATGTTGCCCTCTTGGGGCCCTTGTATTTGCTCACTCCCTTCCTTATGCAGGTTCCTGCCCAGGTTTCAACTCTAGGGCTTGTTCTCCAGGGCCCTGTGGAGTGTCCTATCTAGCTCTACCTTCTGCATAGCTCTTAGGACTGCTAGAAAGTCTTAGCTTAGGGGCCCTGTAAAACAAGAACCTGAAGAAAAGTTGTATTTTAATGCATGATTGGGAGGGGCCATCCCAGGGAGAAAGGGTAGGGAAGCAGGGAATGAGGGGAAGCAAATATTTAATGATGCATTAGGAAGCTGATGAGTGCTGGTGGCTCAGCTCCTACTCATTTGCTGGTTCCTTCCCACTCTGTCTCTTAAGGATCCGTGTTCCTTCCTTGGGCTGCTAATTCCCTTGCATTTCTTGTTGTACTACTAGTCCACTGGCACAGCAACCAGCAAAGCCACTCTGCACTGGGGCACAGGAACTCCTACAGCTCCTCCACCTGTGAGGGGTGAGGTAGAAGCTGGGAGTTTACTATCAAGAGGACTGTGGGAGTTGGGGCTGCTCCAGGGATATTCCTGGGGGGCAGCAAGTGGGTGGGGGACATGCAGAAACTGAGTCTAGTACTCTGATGTTGTCTACTTACATATTTATTATCATCTCCCTCATTTGGAAGCACAGAGATTGCTTGTTTTGTTCAGTGTTCAATCTTCCCATAATTGTAAGAACAATGTCTGGCCTATCGTAGATAATAAATATCTGTTGAATAAATTTATTGAGACCCTGTGTGTCAGAGATTATTATAGGTGCTAGAAGAGATGGACATTGCCACCATCTCACAGATGGAAAAATTAAAATGTAAAGTAACTTTCTGAAAAGTACACACACATCAATCTGGTAGGACTGAAGAAACTTTGAAATTACACTGGCAATTCAATGGACAACCATGAAGCCTCCGATATGTAATGAGCTCTGTAAGCCTTTTCATTACAATTTAATCGAAGCTAATTTTCAAAATGAGAGCAGGTTCTAAATTTCTAGACTCTTGGCCTTTAGTTCACAAGAAACAGTTTGTTTCAGAGAGTAAGTGCTCTTGACTTCACCTTGTACTTTAGTAAGGAATGGGCCTTTCCAAAAAAGCAAACCAAACAAAACAACAACTGACTTCCCTTGTGAGCATTTGGTCTCTCTGTACTTAATTTTCCTGATGCAGAAAGTGGGCATAGCACCATGGAATCTACCCAATGGATGCCCAGAAAAACAGCATTGATTGCATTAATTTGCTGTGACTGCCACAACAGAGTACCATAGACTGGGTGATTTAAATAACAGAAATTTATTTACTCACAATTCTAGAGGCCATTGAGTCAGAGATTGAGGTATCCAAATGGATGGTTTCTTCTGAACTCTCTCTCCTTTGGTCTGCAGTGGCCATCTTCTCCCTGTGTCTTCATCTGGTCCCTCTCTACCTGTTTATGGCCTATTGTCTCCTTCTTGTGAGAACTCTAGTCATATTGGATGAAGGCCCAATGCTAGGACTTAATTTTAACTTAATTATCTCTTTAAAGACCCTATTCCAGTTATACAGTCAAAACTAAGATAATAGCGATTAACACTTCATGAGTTGTGTGGGGAGTGATCTTGGGGAGAGACATATTTCAGCCCAGAACACTAACCCTAAAGAATTTGATTTTACAAACATGGAGTCATGTCCAGCCAAAGGCTAATGGTGTAAGTATTGTCACTGGGCAGCAATTACTCCATTTCCTGATGCCCCCGCCTTCTGTGGCTGCCTCTTCCTGCTCTTTTTCTTGGTCCTAGAATGAGATCAACAAGGCAGTCAGAGTAGGTCACAGGAATATCCAGAAATTCAGATTTCTTGCTGAGTGAATGAAAAGAATCATCATCCAAGTGTCTTTGTTTAAATTACCACGTTTATTTATGTCAACACAAAATACAACAACTTACAAAACAACCATTTTATCTTCATGTAACATAACTCTTCAATGAATAGAAGTACTACTGTTAATGTTTTGGCCTTTTCAAGGTCCTGCCTTGGGTCAAAACCACATTTAAAGAATGAGCAGATTCTTCCCTAAAACACACACAAAGGAAACTTCTATTTTCTAAAAATCTCATTTCAGTAATTGTACAAAACAGCACAAGCAGTCTCATGTACAGGGGACTGCTACTGCCGCGTCACTGGCAGTGCCACTGCAGGTTGCTCTAGACGTCCCCATCAATAACGGAGTGGCACATCAGTCCTTCAGATGTCCAAGGAGATTGTTCAGTAATACTTCTCATAGAGCCCAGTCCTCCCTAAATGTATGATTTACCTGAGTTGTTTAAAAACTGGGATTTGGGGGGGTCTCCAAGTGATCAAATGTACACACATCAATCTGCTAGGACTGAAGAAACTTGGAGATTACACTGGCAATTCAATGGACAACCATGAAGCCTCCACTATGTAAGAAACTCTAAAAGACTTCTCATTACAGTTTAATCAAAGCTAATAAACATTGCACAAAAGTACAACTCACCTGGATTCCATGCTGTAACTGCTATTTGTTTAGTACATTTCAAACAAATTTTATTGCTTAACTAATACAGAGTTTCTATCATTTTAACAACAAAAGAGGCAGTCCCATGCAGTGGAAGGAGGAAATGCCTTGGAGTAAAAGGATGTGAATTCCGATCCCAGTTCTTCTAACTCATCCTCTGAGCCTTTGTTTCCTTGCAAGGATCAAATAAGATGAAAGTGCTTTCTGACACAGCAGAAACCATAAGGAATAACATCCTACAGAGGCCATCTTGCCAATCAACCGATGGACCCCTAATTGTCCCCGTGTATTTTGTAAGTAAAATCTTACTTCTTAAATGTGTGGTGTGCATCAACCACACGTAGCTGAAATGTGCACGTTGGGTTATGCAGATGGGAAAAGAACATAGATTTAAAAATCTGCAATTCATGAGGGAGTTGTGTACTCTCATTGTGCTTGATTTACAGCCATTTAAACATTTGTTCTATTTACCCCATGTTCCTTTTATATTTCTGGAACTCTCTTTGAAGAAGATAACCATTTAAGGTAATTTTTTCAAAAAGAAATGAAAACTCTCATGTGACAATTACAGGTTTAGGAGACTCTGATACTGAGTAAGATGATTGAGAAATAAGGGAGAAGTAACAGTTAGAAAACTCAAGGACAAGAAGGAAACTGAGCATAGATTATTTTCCAGGTAATTTAAAAATAAGCTAAATGGTAGGGTTATTATTTTTGGTTTTATTAGTGACTTAATTTATAAATTACTTCCTCCTCATTTGTAAAGCAAAGTGTCTGTGTACCTGACTTACAGGTGCATACAAATTCACAGAAATGATCAATCTTACAATTTGGGATATCTGTGGAAGAAATGAATCCTTTCAACTGAAGTGAAATCAGAATCTCAATTCTCCTGCTTTAAAATAAAACTTCCTTTAGGATGGATTTACCTACTGCAAGTGTGGGTACACAATATAAGCGTATGGACTTTGTAACTTTGCTAGGACAAAGACTTTAGGTAGCTGTACTCCTGAAACAAAAGTGATTCTAATTTTCAACATTTTTCAAATGCAAATCAGGCCCCCATGAATCATTTTGATGATTATTTGAAACATTAATGCAACAGAGTTAGTATTCCTCAAATGATCCCCAAAGTCACCTCTATGCTAAGGAAATTCCTCTTCTTGATTACTTTGAACCTGTCAACATAGTGTCTCACCTTCATACAGAGAATGGCTGATCTCCAAATGACCTATTATTATATTAGGCCAACCTCTTCTTGAAGCAACAGAGAAAGGAAAATAAAATAGTGCATTAACATTTCACATCAGTAAAGCCAACTTTTCCCACATGTCAAGTGGTTCTAGCCTTCTGTGGTGAGATCCACTTTTTGTTTTTCCCTATGTTTATAGGTTACATTTTTAAAAGTACTAGTGGAGCCTCTGTACAGTGGATTTGTTCCCTAAAAGAAAAAAAAGTTCAGATGAAAGTCTGCACACTTTGTTAGGATACTATTTTAATATTTCTAGGTATTTTTATTATAGTTCAAATTGGAAGATGAGAGTCAATTTCAATCTTGGAAGCTATTGGAATAATTTTGATTCATTTGATATTTCATACTCTTAGCATTTTCAAATTTATGGCAGTGCCACTTCAGGTTGCTCTATAGCTTTGCTTTTTTTTCTAATAGGTGAAACTAGTCCCACATGGGTATTCTGTGTGTGTAAGGGGAGGGGGTCAGTGTGTGTGTGACCCAGGGACTCGAGCAGGCTAGGCAAGCGCTTGACTGCTGAGCTATACACCGAGCCCTCCACATGGGCATTCTAAAAATCTTACCCTCATTGGAAACACACTGATTTATGGATAGGAAACATGTTTACATGTTCTGTTGCCTGTTTTACCCAGTGAAAACAGTGTTCAGCTGATAACAGGTATTCAATATGCATTGAACGGGCAGAATGAACACCAATTGGTGAACCAAAAGTGAGAGGTAAGGTAATGTGAACAGTGGGAAAAGTGAAACTGATAGAAACATAACATATGAATGACATAGTATCTGTCTTGAAGCTGCTGGTGGTGAGCTATCAGACAGGGCGCGATAACGTTGTGTAAATGAGATCAAAACTGAGAAGGAGGAGCAGCTAGCTGCTTGGAAGGAGCACAGACAGATCCCCTGGACAGCTAACACTTTCTCTGGAGAGCAGAAGAACTTTCTGGCATATGCTTACTAGACAAAACTGAGTGTAAAGCAGATGACTGCAAGTTATTGGTATGTAAAACCTGGGTTCACAAGTGAGTGGTGGTCTGAAGGCAGACAGCACAAAATGGCTTGGCCCCTTGGGCCATTGGGAGATTGAGAGTCCATGCCCAGAGAACACAGCTGTGCTGTTGAGGCTGAAGATGTGTTTGCAGCAGTGGTGCTGTAACCAGAGGATCAGAGGACCAAGCCTGTGAGCTGTCCTAGGCAGGAGCAAGGGATCTCTGTGAGGTACAGTGTCTTCTCTCCTAATTTCCAAGGTTGACACACAGGCTTTGGCATCAGACAGTCTGTGTTCAAACCCAGCCTACCAGGTGACTTTACTTAAGCAACCTTAGGCCTTGGTGTGCTCATCTATTAAAGAAGGATTAACAAATTTCCTACTCCGTCCATGAGATAAGATCCTATTGCACTGTGTCTAAACATACTAACTGTTCAATGCATGCTGCCTCTTCTTATTAGTTCTTACTTATAACTTTTCTTCAAATTTGGAAGTTTCTTTTCATTTAGATCCTGAAGAAAGTTATAAAGATATTTTCTGATAGGGCTTTGCAAGTCTTAACATTCCCAAACCCATATGTGTGAAGTCCAGATACTATCTCTGAGTTACATTGGTCTCTTTATTCCATGAATTGTAGAGATAGTCATATTTTGTAGACATAAATTAAAAAAAAAAGAAGATTGTATTTGCTATCTCAGAACATTTCTTTTCTTTTCTTTTTTTCCAGTACCAGGGATTGAACTCAGGAGCACTCAACCACTGAGCCACATGCCCAGCCCTATTTTGTGTTTTGTTTAGAATCAGGGTCTCACTGACTGCTTAGCACCTCGAAATTGCTGAGGCTGACTTTGAACTTGCCATCCTCCTGCCTCAGCCTCCTGAGCTGCTGAGATTACAGGCATGTGCCACTGTGCAGGGCTATCTCAGAACATTCTTTCAGCTGTCAGAAGAACTGAGCAAAACAAAAACATTCCCTGACCTCTTCTACACATTGCCTTTGGACTTGCTACAGGGCCTTCTTTGTGAGCAGTAGTCAGACCCATACCCAGTGGCTCAACCTCTGACACAGTGCCTTTGGAGATAGATGCTATCTCTCTGTTGAGGGCAAATAGGAAAAGGTAGCTTGGCTGCTGGTGGATGAGGGTGAAGGTCAGGTTGCTGTATTGTTCCTACTTCTGAGCTCAGCCTGGATAATTCTGAAGGATCTCAAGTCCTTATTTCTGAAAACCTTAGAATTTTTGAGGGTGAATGGCAGATTGATGTGGTCTCTGATGATGGTAGAGTATCATTTGGAAACAAAAATCATGCATGGAATTCTTTGATGTTTAGAACACTAGTATCTACTTGGTTACAGAAGAACAAAGGACCTGGCTAAAGAGGCAAGGTAGAAAACCTAAGAGGTGCAGGCTGGAAATGAAGGGCAGAGCCTCTGCTGAAGGAAGGAAACTTAATGAATAGAAAAAGGATTCTGGAAGAATAAATAGACTATGAGCAGGGCCAGACCTTCGTAGGGCCAAGCGCTTGTTTGTAGGTCCTACCCCATGTCATCTTGAACATATTAAAATGCATCCACATTCCACATTAACTAGAATTTTTTCTGCTATAAAGGTGGGGGGGATTTGAATTTCAATTGATGGAATAATGTTATTTTATAGATATTTAGTTGAATGTTTAATTTTGTGCAGTTTTTATTCTGTATTTTAAAACAACATCAACAACAAAAAATTAGGTCTGTGATATTTTTTGGGGGGTGGATGATGGGTAAAGTGGACTCCATTACTGAAGGAGGTTGAGGAGGAAGTATAAAGGTGGAGCACAAGCAAGTCCCTGTTGCAGTCAGAGGTGTGTATAATGGGGCAGTTCTTGACCTCAGCTGATGCTCAGAGCCCAGGAGAATGGGTGCAAATAGGGGCATCAGCACCAGATGTGCCTGCATTTGTGCTGTGCAGGCTGCAGTGGCCCTGCCTGGAGTTCCAACTGAAATGTAGACTGGGGTCCTCCCCATTTCGGGAGAGTCTCCACTCCATCATTTAGACAGTTTTCTCCTAATCATCTGGAGTGACCAGGCTGATTTTCCCCCAAGGAATATTGGGGTTCTAGTTTAGGCTGTGTATTCTGCAAAAGCAATGACACATTTTTTTCAAGCTTGGAAAAAAATGGTAATAAGAAAATTCTGCCATGACCCACAGCTTTCTTAATGATCACCTAACTGCCAAAAGCAGACCTGATTTGCTTATCACAGTGCAAAATCAATCCATGACTGCAAGAAATGTCAGCCTGTACATTTATTTTGCCTCAAATTAATGACTTGTTATCCTAGAAAAAAATGTCTCATCAAAGATGAATTTAAATATCTTCCATTTGTGTTTTCATAAGGAATATGCAAGGGGGCTTATAAGTATAATAAAAAGGTAACCTTTCTTCACAGCTATGATAAAAAGTTTCAGGAAGCAAGAGTGAAGACTTTCCTGTCCTAACTTTTGTCACCTTAAGAGTCCAATGGGGCCCTATGGATACAGGAGACCCTACTGACCCTTTTGTCCCCCGGTTTTAAAAATCAGTCAAATTCTTGGGGAAAAAATAGGTTTTATATAAAAATTGAATTAAATTGAAGATATTTAAATGTATGCACTGAGGAACACTAGTTTTTTTTCTAGGAGGATATATTAGAGAAATTTGAACTGAATTATTTGATTTAAACCTCTTTTGCATCCAAGTGAATAATTATTTCCATCATTATCTAGTCAGGAACATCACACATTTGTTATTCAAGGAAACTCGACAGAACAGGGAATGATAGTTTTTCATTTATGTTTTTATCTGTTTAATGCATGTTTTTGTCCCATTTTAGTTGAAGAAACAGCAAAAATTTGGTATTTGAATTGCAGTCATGTTCTACATCCAGAGGGAGAACAATTTATGTTTTGAGGGAAATTAACTGTTAATTAAAATGTTATTTTAAAGATATTAATCATTTGCCAGCACTCATGCCTTGGTATAAGAACATTAAAACATGCTGGTTGGTATATAGGCATCATGTAACTGCCCAACTGCCTGTTTGTGAAACACTTTCTTGTTATTTCCAGGAGGATCAACAAAAGGTTGTGTTTGGAAGAACAACTAATGATTAGGGTTCCACCTGCAGCTAGGTTTGGGAAGCCCCTTAATCGTTCTCAGCTTCAGTTTACATATCTTCAAAATGGGGACACCAAGACTACTTTACAGGGCTGATAGTTGTCCAACTATTTGCTGCTATTGCTCTTTGTGCTGACTTATCCACATTGTTTTGCCTGCTCACCCTTCTGACCATTGCCAGGCATTTACTTGGCAGTTGGTGAAAGTTAAGATTGATATCTGTGGCCATTGTATCAGGCAAAGTTAACTATCCCACAACTTTGGCCTCATTATCACTATGTTCTAAGTCACCAAGATAAACCATCAGGTCACGTTTTACATTCTTAGGGATGGATCAATTATTCCATAGTTTACTTTCCTGAAGGGTTTTGTTCAGTTGTGAAAAATCCATACATATGCCAAGAGGAAAGTTATTTAACAAACCTCCAAAGACCCATTACCAGATCCAACAGTTATCAAGATTTTGCCCAAACTACTTTTACTATCTCTCCCTCCCACCCTCTGTTTAGGCTGAATTATTTCAAAAAAGATCCCAGCCTTCATTTCTTTTCGCCCTTGTATACTTCAGTTTGCATCTCTAAAAAGGATGGATATTTTCTAGTAAAGACATCATGCCTAATGGTATTTGATCAAGTTAAGCATATTTCCTTGCTATTATTCTAATATCTAGTGTTATTTATCTTTTTCCCAGTTGTTTTAAAATACATATTTTATAGTTGGACTGTGCAAATTAGGATCCAAAGAAGATCCATACATCACATTTGGTTATTGTATCCAAAGGCATTTTTAATGGGAAGATAAAGTAGATAAAAATTTTCATTGTCCTTGGTTGTGCATCATATATTATGATTAGTTTAAAATATAACTGCCTAATATATAGATATTCCTTATTGAGATAAAATTATGCAAAAGGGAAAATTCTGTTTGCTTTAGAAATTGAAAATATTGTATAGGCTCAGAGAAAACAGCGTTAGCATCAATTTATTTGGGCAGATGAGCCCAAAGGAGCATTGTGTTTGCCTGTATTTCTCCAGTGATGTCACTGTTTTGAGACTCAGCAATGTAAGATAATTGCTATTAGATAGCTAGACAAACCATTAGAGATAGAGAGATTAAATTAAAACCATGAAATTGTTTCTAGGGGTCTCTAGAAATGTAATTATCCTCCTGTGGAATAGAAACACATAAAATTGTAGTCCTGTTTTCTGTTTGCCTGTTGTGAAGAGAAGACACAAATTATGCCCATTGAGTACATATATTTGAAGGTTGATACTTTTTTTTCAGGTAGCTGTTTAAAATTTATGTTATTCAGAAAAACTGCCTGGTGTTTAAAAAGTCTTCTCAACTTTGCTTTGTAACCAATTATATGAGTAACAAGTATTTCCGTGAAAATTGGCATGAACTGTCAGACTATTCACTAACATTATTCCATTAGCTATAGCATAACTAATTCATGGAAATATGTAGATCCAGCACCCATGTGTTATTAAATGGAGCCCAAGGGATCCTCCTGGTGGTGAAGAGGCACTGAATAGAATATACCTCCATGATGTCCCTAATTTGCTGTATGAGGAATTTCACAGGACTCTTCTGAGTGGTGGAGATACCCACTGCACTGAGAAGCAATGCATGTCATGAGGGACACTTGTGGCCAGATAATGGATTAAGAGGTTTGCTCCCAAAGCAGAATAGAAACCAAAACTATTGGGATTGTGACAAGGGCAGTAGGGAAAAATGTGACACCTAAACTCTTTTTTAGACAGAAGAAAGTGGAGTCCCTCTCCCATCCTTTCTGCCTGGACCACTGCACCAAGAGTAGCCCTGAGTTTCGACATACCGTTTGCCACTTGTCCTTTGATCGTTCTGCTTCAAATTTGGCAACTTCTTTGTGATCATAAAATGACACCAGCAGCTTCCAAATGCACAGGAGGACAACTCCAATGGGAAGAATAGCCAGTGAAACCCCCAACATGATCATAGGAATGTTTGGAGGTTTTGGACAGTCTGTGGAAACAAATGAAATTATAATAAGAAGCAGCTGGCACTATCAATGTTTTGATGTAGAAAAGCTTTGTTGTGGTTGTTGTTGTGATGGGGATTGAACTCAGGGCCTTGAACACTTGAACATACTAGGCAATCACTCTACCACTGAGCTCAGTCCCCAAATCATGGAAAGACATTTTTTCACTGGGTTTTCCTTTCATACATTTCTTACAATAGAGGGCAAATATTGACACCTTTTTGGTCTTCCTGAAATTTTAAAAAGCAAGTTATTTGTTGAAGGATAACTCTCTATTTCTTTAAAGAAGAGCAAACGACAAAAGAAAGTGTTTGGTCATTCAAAGTAAATAAATATAAAGTGGGTTTTTTTTGGTGTGTGTGTGTGTGTGTGTGTGTGTGTGTGTGTGTGTGTGTGTTGCTGGGGATTGAATCCAGAGCCTTATGCATGCGAGACAAGCACTCTACCAACTGAGCTATATCGCCAGCCCCAGTATACAGTTTTTTATGCTCTTGGATTCTGCATGTTCAAGATTCAACCAACTATGGATTGAAAATACTGGGGAAAATTTGTGTCTGTTTTGAACATAAAAGGGCTTTTCTTCCTTGCTACTATGCCCTAAGCATTGTAACAACAACAACAAAAAAATGGGTAGAATTTACATTGTATTAAGTACTATACGTAATCAAGGATGATTTAAAGCATATGGGAAGATGTGCTTAGGTTATATGCAAATATTATCCCATTTTACATAAGAGGGCTTACACACCTGCAGATTTTAGTATCTGCAAGGGATCTGGAACCAATCACCTTGCAGGTACCAAGGAGGACCATATACTTGATGGCTGACTTGAAAAGAGCTAATTAGAATCCAGAAGAGTGACAATTAGTGCATATAGAATATTTCAAGCACCATGAAAAAGAAACTATAGCCTAATCACTAAAGATGGTCTCTTCTGAGTACATGAAAAAGTAGAAATGGAGTGTGTGTGTGTGTGTGTGTGTGTGTGTGTGTGTGTGTAATGCTTGCAGACACCTTTTCATCGATCTTCCTGAATTAAGAGCAGTCTAGGAGATTATATTATAAAATTATATAAAACCTATCCCCTGAAAGGTTACTATTTGCTGCGACTTCCTTTTTTACAGATAGAAGACATGGCTTTCTTGTTGTTGTTTGGTTGTGCTTCTAAAGTAATGCTCTGCTTTCCTGGAAAGTTTCTGGCCTACAGTGGGGAGGGTTGGGTTTGATTCCCATCTGATGAACAGCAGCTGTGAGAATCAAGTCATGTTCTTCGATCTCATCTGCAAAACAAAGCTCACTGTTCCCTCAACTTTCCTGATGATGGTAATAAGCTGAAGTGCTCATGTTTATTAAACCTACAACTTCCTAGGCTCTTCGCCTGAGATTTTGATTCAATGGGTCTTGGATGAGGCCACAGACTTTTTTTTTTATTAAGGGTGTTCCTAATGATTTTTATCCTCAGGGAAGTTAGAGAAATTAGATGTTCTGTATGGTCCTCTCAACTTGAAGAGTTCATGAAATGTTATTTTGACTCTATTGAGAGTATTAATATAATTTTGCAATTATCCAGTAACTCCCTTCATTGACAGCAAAATGACTAATCATCCTTGCACTATGCCTAGGAGATGATACATTTCTTAATGAAATGTTATAATTAAGCTCTCCTTTTGCTTTCATGGAAAAAAATACCATATAAAAATGATCATTAAATATCTGCAACCCTCTGCAAGAAGAGAGACAAAATCCATGGTATCTGGGGGAGGAAGCTATTCATGTTTAGTTTATCCTAACTCTTATTGCTCTTTGATAAGGAGAATTATACACATAGAGGAGAGTTTCATGTATATATAACTGGCCATGCTGCTTTTCAGGTGGGCTCTATAACTGATCTGAATCAAAAGGGGCCTAATGATGCATGCCTGGCCTTTTGTTCTTTGTAGAAACCATATAAGAAGATAGGGAAGAAATAACAAAAGTTGCTAATGACATAGCTACTACAGAACAAAGATCTAAAGACCCTGTTCTGGTCTCTAATAGGTTAGCTCAGTTCCTGAAAAGAAAGCAAAAGGGCTTATATCAATGAAAAATATAACCCATATTGCTATAGTTTGGTTAAGAAATGGGTTAGAGTGGGGCATTGTGCATTGCCTCTCAAAGCAGGATGAAGCTTGCTAAGACAGAAAGTAAATTAGGAGGACTCCCCAGAAGGGAATAAAGTGGGAAGAGGAATGACTTAGCAGAGATAATTATTTTAAGAACTTAAATCCACTGGACACTGTGTATTTCTCAAAGATTTTGGTTCAAGTATCAAAGCAAATATTACAGAACAGAGATCTTCACTTTTTATACTTTCTTTGACATTTCTTTTGATACTCAGACTGAAGTTAGATTTCTGGGTGGGAGTGAGAGTCACCTCCATCATTGTGTGATGTTTCCTATAGAGTCCAGGTCGATGCTGCACCTAATTCTAGGGTGCTGAGTGTTCAATGCTGTTGCTTGGACTAATCTGATAACACATGTGACTATTGAGCACTCGGAATATGGCTTTTCCAAGTTAAGTTGTGCTATTGGTGTAAAATAAACACTGATTTTGAACACATATTCTGAAAACATGTAAAATTTCTCATTAATAATTTTTATATTGATTTCATGTTGAAGTGCTAGTATTTGGATAAAAGCAAAATTTATTTCATGTGTCTTTTACTTTTTCATGTGGTTACTGAAATTTTTTAAATTATATATATGGTTCTGAAAACATTTAGGTTGGATATGCTGATCTAACATTTTTTGTGATTCACATGTTTGTTATGATCATACAGCCAGTGGGAGGCAGTATAGTACAGTGGTTAAGAGCACGGGCTCCAAGCCAAACAGTTGGAACTCCTCAACCAGCTCTGGTGCTTAATTAGTGCAAGATGCAGCAAATTATTTATGTCTCTATGCCTCAGTTTCCTTGTCTATACAACAAAAGTACCTGCCTTGTACGGTGAATGTAGTTTATACATATTAAGTGAATTAATACATGTAAAATATATGGAATGACAGCTTGCATTTGGTATTGGTAAGGGCTCCATAAGCTAGAGTTGCTCTTATATTACTAGTAGTAGTACTGATGTTATAGCAAATGCAGTCTTCTCCCTTTTCTTCCTCTAAACCACAAGGATCTGGATCCTCCACGCTGGAACCTACAGGTTCAACATCAGCAGTAGTTGGCACCTTCTAGCAAGGAAAGCTCTTCCACTCTCATTCCTTGACTGTGATGTGCTTTTAGGCTCTGAAAATTTCTACAGAGGTAAGAAGATGAAGAAGTTCTGCCTGTGTCCACAAAAGTTCTGGTGGGGCCTCACTGGCTCCTTTTTCCCATTTGCTTGGAAAATGTGGGAAGCATTAACCTCCCTTCCCCTTCCTAGGTGCTCATTTTGTCTCTTTTCTATCCAGACTTCCAATTGTCCTTCCAGATTTTCAGGTCTGAAAGCTGTGGGAAGGGAGGGACTTCTGACTTCCGGGGTGGGCTCTGCCCTCAGGGCGTCTGTAAGCACCAGGCCTACCAAGGAAATAGGGCTTGTGTGAAGGAAGAGGCATCATTAGAGCCATCAGGGGACTCGTGTGATGCCTCAGGAAGATAATTTTTCCCCTTCACTTTCCCCACTACAAAAGCACAGAGATAAATACAATACTATAATAAAATGCATCAGGGCATCTGTGTGTGCTCTGAAGGATGGCGTGTTGATGTGCCACTCATATTTTGTCGAAGAATAAAAGAATAGCCGACAGTTTTCTCTCTCTCTCTCACACACACACACACACACACACACACACACACACACACGCACAACACATCAAACCAGTATGATACAAAACCTTTGAATTAAAAACAGGGTCAGGGCCTGGGGATGTGGCTTGGGCGGTGGCACGCTCGCCTGGCATGTGTGCGGCCTGGGTTCGATCCTTGGCACCACATACGAACGGAGATGTTGTGCCTGCCGAAAAACTGAAAAAGAAATAGATATTAAAAAGAAAGAAGGTTCTCTCTCACTCTCTCTGTCTCTCCACTCTCTCTTTGAAAAAAAAAAAAAAAACAGGGTCAGGGCCAGTTCTGGAAATTTATTTTTGGGGATGTGTGTTTCCAATAGAATTTATATCACACAGGATGGCTTTGATTTCAAGATAACCGCTAAAGCCACTGTCACAGTCACAATCAGAAGGTTAGGGGTGTAATTGGAGAATTTGACTTTATGAAATAGATAATGAGGAAGCAGGGTTTTTGTATTAGAAAATAATTCATCCTTGTTCAGCAGGATTCACCTTAAGTCTCCTTAACTGAACGATGCAAGCTGCATGTTGTGTATGCATTTCAAGGAAGGTGATTTACACGGGATTTTTCAAGAGCAAGTCTCCAGGAGCATTCTGCCTACCTGAGCTTCAAAATCAAGTTCACACTCATCCTCTCAAATGGTGCTGACTTCTCTCTCTCCCTTCCCCTCAGCTCAGCAATGTAGTATTTTTCTGATCATGTTTTCTTGATCGCATTGTGATGTGTTGAACTTACTTTCTGGTTATGATTGTATTGTTTTGGTTATTAGGCTCTTAAGTGATACCAATTTGACCTTGGTTTCACATTCAGGACTAACTTAAATTCTGTCAGCACATTGAAGAGCAAGCACAGACAGCAAACGAACCTCTGTTTTATTGCCTGGCCTGCTGCTGAGACCTGGACCAGAACTCAGGCTCTGGGATTTTTTGTGGGGAAGAAGAGGTTGTGGACGAAGTCTGATGAGGTCTGATTTAATGCAGCTGTCACCTGCAAGGCAGGTGCCCACAGCTGTCTTGGGAATAGAATGGCCCTGATTATGGTAATGAGGGGGCTATATGTTCCTCTTTGCTGAGAGCATCTGGGAGGATGTCTAGATTACATTGCTGCACAGTCCAAATGGATACTGATACTTTTAAAGGGGCCTTCTTTACAATGGTGTAGTCAAGCTTGCTGGCCAAGTATTGTCACAACAGTAAAAATAAATTAATATTAGGAAACAGAGACCGCAGTGTTAGGTAGCTCAGGGTCCAACAGGATAAGGGTAAACTAGAGACTTAAAGAAACCCAGAATGACAGTATATTGTATCACAACAGAAATTGAAAATAAAGTAAAAGGCTAATCTTCAATCTGTTTATTACAAATTTTAGTGGTTCAGCTCCTCTGCCAAGATGTAGCCTTTTCTGAATTAAAAATAAAAAAAAAACAACAACAAACCCTAAAGTTGCCTTGTAGTTACCCTACCTTCTAAATCGGAGACTTTTCAATGATACTATTACAAACACTGTTTTTCAGAAACCTGAAGTAGAATGAACATTTGCTCTTAACCCAAACTTCTGGGACATATGGTTAGATATTAGTGTGTTTGACACAATGAGTCAGAATAATAAAATTGAGACCACTCCAAATAATCTTGGACACATTTATAACTTCTCTCATTAGCTTAAAAACAACAAGGTGTTAATGAAACAGAATCTGCCTGTGTTTCCCTGCTCCTTACAAAGAAAAATAATAGCCCATTGGGGTACAAAAGTGCTACAGCTATGGAAAGATAGAAATATAGGTCATTGTTTGTTGTCTTTCCATGTAATTTGTAAGATAAGAATGTGGCAAAGTCTGTGAGAAGTGTGCCTTGTATTATTCATGAAAACAGGACTGGTAAACATTTAGCATTATAATTAAGATTTTAGACAAGAGAATGAAGAGAATAAACTGTTTTTGAACTCATTTAAAACATTATTTACATAGGAATATGAAGAAATCTAATTATAAACCATTCTAGATTGGTCATTTCCAAATGTTTATGACTGTCTAAATCACCTGGGGTTTTTGAAAAGATGGATTCTGAGGACTTGCCCCGCCCCCCAGGTGGGGGGTATGCACAGGGCTGCATGTGAAGGGCTGGTATACACATGGGCACTTGGATTTTGAGTGTGTGGTTTAATAAGCAGTTTAATGAGATGATTCTGATTAGAAGGTTTGGGAACCTCTGGGCAACATGTGATTAGTGAAATCTGTCATTTCATGTGTTTGATTGCAAATGAAACTGCATATACAATTCATACTTCGATCACTTTGAGGGTCTTCACCCACAGCTGCCTACCTCATCCCTCCAATCACCTGGGATTCCTAAAGTCTCCAGGAATGTGATTTTTCTTAGTGCCATGTTGTCTTCCTTCCCTCTGTGCCCTGGCCATGCGGGCCGATCCTGCTCCCTTGAATACACTTAATGAAACATTCTGTTCTCAGGTAGGAAATGTGTGGGATGGCTTATCATACCCATTTCAGTAATATTAATCCTACTTTTTAATTTTCTTTTAAATAGCTGCACTGAAGCACAGGGTGGCTTACTTTCCTTGAACAGGATTACATCAGTTTTAATGGAACTGCCAGTATGACCTTTGAGTCACAACTCCCATCTTGCTTTAATTACTTCACCACTCCTTTTCCTAACTGTTATGGCTCTACACATAGCCTTATTTGTAGTGTTTGGGTATTGAGAAAGTATTATCAAATGTGCAATGAAAGATTTGCATAATTAGCTGTTAAGGTTTTCTTTTGTTGTTCATAAAAAATGGCCCTTTCTTTTTTACTCTCCTTTGTGAGTGCCCACATGGCTGCTCTAGAATAATACAGTGAAAATGTGATCTCCTGGTGGCTCAAGGAAATCATTCTCAGAGAAGGAAGAAATGTGAGAATGGGAATGATGAGGTTGGGGCTAAAAGGTCCAGGAAGGATGTGGAAATGGAAACTGTCTGTACCACTGAGGCAAGACAACCACGTGCTTTAAGCCCTCAGTTTAGGAATCAATTAGCAATTCTCAGTGGAAACAGTTTCTCAAGGGAAAAAATGTGATTCTGTCGTCAAACATGTTTAGGAATCCCTCCCTTTGTCCCTCCTGGTGATTCACACACATATTTAATTTAATGTGCACAACAACTCTCAAAAGTCTGGCAAAAAAGGGAAAAAATAATTTCCCATCTCTAACATTTATATGACCATGGGTGCTTTTCTCCATTGAATGTTTTCAGAGCTAGTGTTCCAAGAAACACTCTACGAGTACATGGATATTGGGGTAAATTAACATGACTCAGTAAAAGGAAGAGTGAGATTAAATCACATGTTCTTAGATGTGCCTGCCCAAGTCACTGACAGCACAATTTAGGATCAATTCACACACTTAGTAAAGTTATGCTTATTTTATTTTATTCTCCATGTCCTAGTGGGGGAAAGATGGGTTGCTAAAAGTCCCTGTGAAAGAGCAAATATGATGTGATCCGTTCAACGAGGTGTGAGCAATAACAAAACTGGTTCATTCAAAACATGGCTTATAAAAAAGGCTCATTGGCAAAGTGGCTCTTTAATTTACAGTCTGACAAATACCTTTTTTTCTCTCAAGTCCATCCAGATTAAATACTATTAATAATCCAATTATTATTTTCAACCCCCAAGTTGGAAATACCTGAATCCCCCTCTCTTGAAGATAACTGGGCCAAATACACAAAAAGAATAATGTAAATATTCTAAATGCCTCTCAAGACTGACCTTCCTCTGAAATCCAAGCATTTGACAATCTACTCAGAAAACTGTGTACTTAACATTGTAACGACCCTGTGGAAGCCATCACAATTTACATGTTTCTAAGGCTCTATCCCTTTTTCCTTCAGCACATTTGATTTCCCATGTTGCTAGTGAATTCAGTTCTAGTCATTTGTAGGCATTTTCTGCAATTTTTTCTCATTTCTAAGAGACATCTGGTAAATATTTCCACTGTTTGCTGTGAAATGAACCTAGAAGGAAATGCTGAGACTCAGTACTAGTTACTAATGTGGACAGCCCACAAATGCTGCTTCGCTCAGTGCTTTAATGTTCTTAACTTTGGTATTTGTTTAAGTTACACACCATTGTGTCCCATTTACTGCTATTTGGCATGTTTATCTTTGGTCACCAGAAAAGCACTGATGAGGGGTCTTATGAGCACTAATCACATCCCTGCACATAGGGTAATTCAACTGTGCAGTCAGAACTCTCAATTTTGAGACAAGGCAAGTAATTTTCAAAAGAAATAAATGTCATTATATTATTCCATTTTGAAAATGAACTAATTTCCGTATTCTAATTCCATCTATTCAAAATACATATCCTACAGTGTCATAAATTATTGTCTTGATTATTTCCCTTCACCTGAGATAGATCTTGGTCACATTGCTATTGCATGCAGAGTAGCAATTCTACCTGAGCAGCATGAAAATGCAGGGTTGTGATGATACAAAACCAAATTCTCCTAGATTGTCCCTTTATGCAGAATCAGTCATCTTCTTTGTTTTAAAGTCCACAAATTATTTTTTAAAATGGCCTTCCTAGCTAAAATGCAACTGATTGAAATATTTGCCATTATGAAGAATCTTATTGTAACTGTATTTAAAATAACAGATGAAAGCAAGAGTACAATTTGCTTAGCAGTTACAGATGACAGGAACTTCTGAATTTTGGGGGTGGGGAAAAGGAAATTAAGGGTGTACCATATGTGGGGGAGGGGAAGTGAATGCTTTTGAGAGGAGGAGGAAAAATGGCCATTGACCAGAACCTGCCCAGCATCTGGGAGCTACAATCAGGAAAACCATTTTACTGCTGCCTTTATCTTATCTTGAAATAAGGCAATCAGATGATTGAGGGCAATTTACAGTTTGGGGGCTTAACATTTGGTCATTTCTTCAACTTTCTTTCTTTCTAGTTTGGAAAATTCTTTCTGGAATTCTCCACAATGGCATTTGTTAAGCAGAGGTGAAATGCTGACACTCTTGCCGATAGAGCTGAAGTCCAATAAAACAGCCATGACTTTAAATTGAGATTTTAAATCCCAAGCCACGGAGTTTTCAGCCTTATAGAATGCACTCACTTTTAAACAAAGAATTGAAGTGATCTAATGCCCTGGTACAAATGGGGTCAGGCCAGAAAGTCTCTTGATTTATAGCATTTCTGTCTCTGGAGAACCACGCAAAGGAAATGAAAGCCATTTAAGACAAGCAGCACCTTCCTCCTCACTGATAGTTGTGCCCGCTAGTTTGCATTTGTCCACACAATCTTCTTGGGCCTTGGGATCTGCAGACAGGTGGCACTCGATGCAGCTCCTGCAGACAGAAAGAATTAATGGAGTTTATCAGTTCATGTTGGTGGAAATAGATGTGTAGCTAGAATATTGCTTTATGCTCTGGTTGTAGATTATGCTACAAGAGTATCTTTCTAATGACACTGGCCTTTTGTCACTTTTGGAAAGATAGTTAGGCAATATCCAAGAGGATGCTGAATTATTCTGAATTCCACCCAGTAATCAATGTTCCCTGAGCCATCCCTGATAATTGCTGCTATACTCAATTTTCTGTAGCGATTGCTTCTTATTGATATTTGATTTAGCTATATTTTCATTTTACTTTTTCCAGGGAAAGCTTACATTTATAAATATGATTAGAGACTAGGCAAAGTTCTGAATTTAATCTATATCTTAACCAGAATCCCAAGAATGATTCATAGTCTTCATATATGCCACATATGATTATTTTAATAATTCTCTCTTCTGTTATGCTTTTAAATAAATTCAAGCGTCGATAGGAGCATTTTTAAAAGCTTAGGATTAAGTCTGGATCCTCATTAATTCAAGCTTTTTAATAAAAGATTGCATTAATTTACAGAAAAGTGTATTTGCAAGGACATAAGGAAATTAAGCTACCTTAAAGATGTCTAGGGAACAAAGTAAAATTAGACCCTGAATTAATCTTGTGCTGCAAATCATTTTGCAAATAGATGGTGCTTGGAGTAATCCAAAACAACAAAAGCCTTCTCACCGTGGGGATACATGGCGCTGCATCCTTCCCCCCAGACATGGAAATGTGCACTCTTATAAGTGCTTGGTAAGCTCAGCTGAAGCTGCATCTCCTAAAACCAAACCTTCCTAACATTAGTCTAGAGAGTTCCCTTGTAGTGGGGGGACTAGAATTCCTCTACAGAAAAACTTAGGAGTGGTGACGTATTTGGAGTGGGGCTGTAAATCTTGTTGTGAAGTCGCTTTTGCTCTGCAAGTGTATTGCATTTTCCTAGATTACGTATTTATTTGGAGTGGCTTGGTGGGGGTCTGGGGGAGATGGTGGAAGCCCTTAAAGTCTCCTTTGTGCATCTCACTGATGACTGCACCAGCTGGACCAATGCCCCTCCCCACTGCCAGCACCTTTTGTATCCCCTCCTGAAACTGGCAATCCAGACATCACCGTCATTACTTTATAAACCTCTATCTTGCCCACTGGTCTATCAGCACCTGTAAAGGTAGAAACTATAACTATTTCAGTCTTTCCTGCATGTCCCTGACTTAACACCATTCTTGGCATACAGTAGGCACTTAATATCTACTAGACAAGCAAACACACACGGATAAATGGAAGAATAGACTCATCTAATGTAAACATCAAGATCACTCTGATTCCCAAATTGGAACTACTTGAGTATAAATTTCATATCTTCCAAGTCAGATTTAGGATTGAACCACGTTAACAGAGGAGATGAAATAGAAAAATAATGAAAGGAACACCACGAAGGGACACTTTACATTGGATCCTATTCAAATAATTCTGCTCATGCGCCCATGCTTTGGCACTTGTCTTAGATTTCCAGGGATACTGACAGAGAAGTTTTGACACCTAAACGGTGAGTTATCAATGAGTAAAAAATTGATTTTCTCACTCCATTTTCATTGGATATGCAAATGTCACCATTTTGGGGTATCAGAAGTAGTGACAACCAACCTCTTAAGAAACACCCTAACAGCCTTCTGGGAAACTTGCTTCACTTGACTGACAAATTTTGCCCCAATTCCATGAAGAAGGTAGTTGCTAACCAAAGAAACAGTTTTCTTACTGGAAAATAAGAAAATGTTCTTATAGTCTTAAAAAATACAATACACAATAGCTACCTACAATGACAAGGACAAAAAGGTGCCAAAGAGCATGGAGGCAGAATGGAAAGCTAAGATCTTCTTTCTGGGCCTCTTTGCCTCCCTGATTCTGCTGATATGAAGAATCCCACAAGGTCAGGCTATGAACTTCTAGATAAGAAAGAAGCTTGTCTGTTTCCCCTGAAAAGGTACTGACTGCCTGTGGGTGTCAGCAGGATGCCTCCAGGGCTTTCCTTCTGTGTGGCTGGTATTGTAACTGACAGGCCATCAGATGTTATCAGTGTGGGACATCAGCTCCACTTCCCCCTGTTGTCTCAGGCAGAAATGTTAACTTTGTGATTCTGAATAATCAGGGCTGAGAAAGCCTCCAGGCAGAGACTGACTGTTGTTCCAGGCTGAGGATCACAGGGGCCCTGTGGGTTTTTGTTTCGATGGATGCCTGGAGACCAAACCCGGCAAAGACATTCTGAGGTCTGAGTTGATAAAATGTCTTTAGAACTTTGATTGTGAGGAACGTTTTCCACAAAGGGGACTAAAGCGATAGAGACATTACCGCTTTGAGTTACAGGGGTCACCGCAGGTAGGACATCGTTCACAGGTGGGACCCGAGGCTCCGGGGTTTGTGCAAACACACTTGCCGCAAATGCAGTCCCCACGCCCGCTGCACAGCACTCCGTCTTCAGAGACACACGAGTCCGTGCTGGTTGTGAAGTTATAGTATTCACCAGTCCAGCCGGTCCTGCACACGCACTCGCCACAGTCACAGTCTCCGTTATCTGTAAAACACGCATTCGGTTCTCTGCTACCCATGGTCAAAGCCATCTGTAGGCTTGCGGGGAAGGGCATCTTTTCTCTTTGCCTTTAAATACTAGCAAAAAGACTGAAGAACAAAATGAGAAAAAAGTGTGTGTGTGTGTGTGTGTGTGTGTGTGTGTGTGTGTGTAAGTGTAGACATTTTATTAATATGTTTTGCTAACTGCATATGCTTATTGATCTGGTCTCCTAACTGAAGATCCACTTGATTACCTGATGTTATAGAAGAGAGAATTAATAACCAGATGAAATGAGAGAATCCAGGCAAACCTATAGCAGCTACTTGGTGCACATATGTACATATGTATATATACTTAATTGTTATTTTGATTTTTTGCCTCTAATTAATATGACATAAGATGGAGATGCAAGACAGGTTTGAATGAATGCCCACCCTTCTACATCATCAAGCTGATTGATGATGAAAGCCTCATCTAAAAAAACAGAGGGAACAAATCTACTTCCAATGATTTTGGTAGGATGAGATACAGTGTGAATCTCCTACTTCTGCATTCACCAGTTAGCTGTCCCATGGGCATAGAATGAGAGTTGGACAAGTTCAATGTTTTATAACAAACTTTGAGCATATACTGTGTGCCAAAGGTTATATTACACCTGAGGATAGAGAATCAAATAAGACAAAGTCATTGAATTTATAATTTAGTACAGGAGGCAGGCAAATAGATACTACTATTACTAAATACAAAACAGTGTATTGGATACAGGGCAAAAATTTCCCAATTAAACTGGAAATTTAGGAAAGTTTCCAAAGGAAGTGATACCTGGACTGAAGGAAGGTAGAAGATGAAAGAAGAGTTTTACCTACATTTCAGGCAAAGAAAAAGACAAATGCTGAAAGTGTAGAATCATGTGGCTTGCTTAACAACTGTAGCAGTCTCATATGGCAGGAGCCAACGCTGCTTGTAGGATGTGATAGAGGGAAGGATGGAAAGGTCAACAAAATACCAGAAGTCAGAGTGTGAGATGGCTGAGCACTACAGTAAGAGCTTTGATCCTGGAGGTTATGAAATTTTAAGAAGGGTAGAGCCCTGAACAGATCCACGTGTGTCTAGATATGTCCTGTCATCAGTAGAGAGTCAAACCAGGACAGAAAAACCATTTGAGAGAATTTCCATGAACAGTGGGCTGAACAACAATGATAGTGTCAGTGGGAAGAGTGAGGGCTGCTGTGCTCAGGGTAAGGTGCGAAGTTACCAGGATCCATGTAAGGAGAACCAAAGAGGAACGGCACCCTCCCCAGGTGATAAGGCTAGGAGCTAGTGAGTGATGTGGCTCTCCACTGACCTGGAAGGGAAGCCAGCTCATGGTCACTGCTGTGTCCCAACACCTGGCACATGGTAGTGCTTCATTATGGAATGAATAATTGGATCTAAAGCGGAAGAGGAAAAAGAGCTCTGGGTCTGTTGAGTTTGAGGGGCCTGTAGGACATCCTTAAAGGTGGCTGAATATGAGCCTGAAGTTTGGGGTTGGGCATCCATGAGGGAAAGGCAGTGGTAGAGGCCACTGTGAACCAGGTCATCTAGGGAGAGCAGGGAGAGTGAGAAAAGCTCTGGAGAGCATTGGCATTTAAAAGGCCATCAGAGGAGAGACTGAGGGAGCAGGAGCAAGGTGGCTGCAGAAGCCTGGGGCAGACACAATTCCAAGGAGGAGGCACGCGGAAACCAGCTGTGGACAAACGTCTCATCTAATCTTGCAAGTCCCTTATAGATCTGGCCACGTAAAAGTATATGAAATACTCTGAGATGATAAATGTGTTTAAGATAATGGTGTGTGTCCACTCCTTACATTTTGGGGTGCCTGCCATGCCCAGTATACTAAAATAGGCATTTGATGTTCCAAACAAATAACATTTATCTACAAAGTCTCCTAACTGATACTTTCTTAAGAAGTAAAAACTGTGCACTCAGGCATTTTGCCCCACAAGTTTTGATCTTCCAGCAAAACTTAGTATTACCTAAGATGGTGTCTAACAGTGTTTATAACAGTGCCTGGCCCAGCACTAAGCACTACATAAGTGCTAGTTATCAGCGTTATTCCTTAAAACTATCCAGTAGCAAGAACCTGTAAGCAAAAGTATTCATCAGTATTAAAACTCTTATACCTTTACTGAAAACTGTACAAAAAATAAAAATCACAAGTGAAACATGCTTCTACTTGTAAGAGGCACTGCCAAGTTCACTGTGGAGTAAGGGATCCTTGCAAACTTTGCTGTTGTAGCTGATTACTTTTCTCTCCTCATGATTGAGCCTAAGGGATTGAGAGTAGGTGAGTCCTCGGCTTAATCTCTGCCCAGTCAAAATCATACACACAAAAATAACAAAGATAACCACAAAGGTTTTGAAATTGGGTTCCTGGTGTGTGTGTGTGTGTGTGTGTTATATGTTTATACATGTATATATATATATATATATATATATATATATATATATATATATATATATATATTATATGTATGTATGGCATTAGAGGAAATACTTCCTGCCATTGCTGCTGTAGGAACAGGTACATCCATATTCTATATGTATATGTGTGTGTGTGTGTGTATATATAGTATCTGTGTGTATGTTAACTTGTTCTTGCTCTCTCTCTCTGTCTCTACATATACTAAGGAGGGCACACTCCTCTAACAAAAGATGATTTAAAATTTATCTGGATCTATGACATTAAGACATTCCAACTGTATCTCATAACCTATGCAATTCATAATTGAGCCAATTAACTCAAAGCTAAGAATAATTAATTATTTTGAGCCAATTTAAGTTTCATATGTAAGTGATCTTCAGAATTATAATACTTTTTGATTTCTTCCTTAGCAAAAGAGGAAACTTACATTCACAATGGGGAGAAATTTTGAAATTACAATTTAATCTGAATAATTAATATAATCTATACATATTACAAAATGAAATGTGCATTTCCAAATGTTTCAAGAATGCCCAAGAGTATTATATATGTAAGAATTACTTGCAGAAATTTAGAAAACCCATTCTGGAGAAGGAAAAAAGAACCATCACAGCAAAAACAAAGCACTCCTTTCAAATTTAGAAACCTTCCTTTCTGCTGACCTTCCAGAACCGTCAGCCTGGTCACTGAAGTTGCTAATTGATATCCAAGCAACCAATTATTTAACGCACGTGTTCATGCAGCAACAACAGTAGCAGCACCTTCCTATAGAAGTTTTATTTAGAGGCAAGATGGTAACTAAAGATTCAGAAAAATCACCAAGATCTTTTTAGAGAGCTAGTTTCTTCTGAAAGTCATTGACAAACAAGTATAAGTGAATAATGGCAGGAAGTATTTTCTCTAATCCCATTTTTCTGTTACTGCTTCCAGTCTCTTAAAAATCAAAATATAAGAGACTAATGGAATTTGGGCAAGAAAAAAAATCAATGGAGCCCTGTATGCCTGAGTGCTTGCAGATGGACGAAAGAAGTTGCATGAAAAGGAACATTGTGATAATAGCCCTTCAGAAAAGGAGCACATTGCCAAGTGTATTAGTGGTAAAATAAGTGAGATCAGCCCAAGTTGTGAGGCTGGGGCATATATGGTCTGCTTTGAAAATATCAGCAGCAGCAACAGCAGCAGCAGTGTCTCCTCAGAGCAGAGATTTTTATCCCTTCTCTAAGCACAGTGCCAGGCACATAGTAGATACTCCAAAACTACTTGGCAAACTTGAAGAATTGTACTTACTTTTTTTTGAGGGGGGGATTGTACCAGGGATTGAACTCAGGGGCACTCAGTCACTGAGTCACATCCCCAGCCCTATTTTGTATTTTACTTAGAGACAAGGTCTCACTGAGTTGCTTTTGCTGAGTTGCCTTGCTTTTGCTGAGGCTATCTTTGAGCTTGCTATCCTCCTGCCTCAGCTTCCTGAGCCACTGGGATTACAGGTGTGCACCAGAGCACTTGGCTGTATTTACTTTCATTAGACATTTAAAAGATAAAATTACTATTCATCTTTTGTGATGTTACTAATCAACAAAATAGCTTCATAGAAACAGTTGTGGCTGAGGATCATAATGTACTCCAGAGGATGAAGGAAATGAACATTGGTGAAATTTTTGAGCTTAGCTGAAGAAATCATTGTATTTTTCTTTAAAGAGAATTTCTTTAGCAACTGCTGTATTTGATTAAAAAAAAAGTTGCTATTGTCAGATCTTCGTAACTACAACGAACAGAGCAGGTCAACTGTTTTTGCATTTATTCCATTTTCCCCTGTATATAAAATAAGATGAAAGGCAGTCAGGGAGCACAGTGCTACAGAGCACATGAGCAATTTATGCTGTTTTGTATTCCTTAGATCCAGGACTTTAAGGGTGATGTATAGCTGGTGTTAGTATAGCTATTAGATTATATTACGTTTAGCATATTTTGGAAAGTAATTGTAACTATTTTAAATGTTTATATATATTTTTAAAGACTTGTATTAGAAATGCAGTGTGGAATTCTGTCAGATATATTCTTTCTAGGATGTGGTGACAGCCTTTGGGTAGCTTCTTTTTGCTTCCAGGTTGTGTCTTGTCTGCATAAAGTGAAGACAGTTTATGGACTTGGAAGCACACCCATAAAATCTGGAAATAAGGGGCTGGGATGTCGCTCAGTGGTGAAGTGCTTGCCTCAAATGCTCAAAGTCCTGGGTTTGACAGTACCCCTGCCCCTTTATCCTGTGCCAAAAAAGGAAAGACAAAAATAAGCTTAGGAAACAAAGTTTCTAAGTTTTTCATTCTGTATTGTGGACAGGGGTGAGAGAAAGTGGATTTTCTCAGAAGATCCCATTTGTAGCCATAGCTGCAGCAGAGAAATGAAAGGTAGTGGATTCCTAGGGGTATCAAATGATATTCAAAAAGCTTGGAATTCTCTGTGGCTTCCTTTCTTTCAGGTGTTTTTCCTCCCTGAAAATTGGTCTCTTTTATATGTTCCTAACGCTGTGGTTTGAAAATCCAACTTGCCTAGTTTTCTGTAGAGATAATGGCTGTCTGTTTTGAAGAGCCATTTGCTTGCATACTGTGAAAAACTCAGACATTAGAGCTTACATTCAACCATCAGTTAAGATTCCATTTGTAGTAGAAATTTATATTATTTTAAAATATATTAAGATATTTGTAATCTTGTCTGCATCAACCATTCTTAAATACATGTGTATAAATATCAGAATGATTTTATAATAGTCAGGCAATGAATTCTTAAATTCTAGTTACTTTACATCTATACATAATATTAAAATGTAAATATTTCTATTTTAAACTTTTCTTCATTTCTTAAGAAATTTTCTATTTTCATCCTTTCCATAGGCTTCTCATTTATGTTCTTACTCATTGTTGTTAGACCTATTGCCTAACCTAATACATATCACATAGTAGGTACTTAATAGAAATCTATGGAATGAGTGGGGGCTATGAGAGTCCATTTAGTGTCCTTGTGCTCCTTGTCCTTGGAAGCATGCCCCTTTAGCAGTCTAATTTTTATTTTCGCAAAGCAATAGGCATTTAAGAGTTGGGTCACACCCATCAGCTTGGTCCAGAAAATTCTGGAAGATAATGGAATTCAGATCACAGGCAATTTTGAGGACCCTGGGTGATAACTACAGATTAGAAAAAGCCAGAAGAAAAATGCGAGAGAAGATTCAGTAATCCTAAATCTAAAGATTAACCCACCAAATTGATCATTAAATATTTATAGAACACCCACTATGACCAGGAATCTTTGAAGGTAGAAAAGATGCAAAGCCCCTTTCTGATATTTGAATAGCAGTGAGATGCCTTTATATGTGGCCTACCTCCACAGAGCAGCCCTTTGTGTCTCACGCAGGAGAAATTGTCACACTGGCAGTAAGGCCCATAAATGTTTCCATAGGGAGACAGGTGGCAGATGCACTGCCCACAGTAGCAGTTGCCCCTTCCACTGCATGAGGGGTGATTGGGGGCCTCCTTGCAGGAATCTGTGCTCAGCATGTCCTTGCCACACTCGCAGTTAGGGCCCATGTGGCCAGGGATGCAGGCACACACCCCACACTGGAAGGAGCCATTTCCATTGTGGCATTTGGAGCTGTTAACTTCCACTTCTTTCTGACAGTCACAGTGGCACTCCGGACTGATGAGTATTTCCAGGGTGTCCCCCAGCCCCACAGCCTTTATGATAATGCGCCTGCTTCTCTCACAGTTGGGTATACTCACAGTCACGTTGAATGAAGCCTGGAAAAGAAAATACCAATTATCTACTTCCTCCGACCACCAACCTGCAGGAGGTGAAACAAGGTCGTGTGAAAATCAGCTTTGCCAAAAGTGTCTATTAGGAAATCTTTGAAATTCTTGAAAGGAGCCCAGCTCCAGTATGCTAAGCTAACCTCTGACCATCTGAATATTTTTTTCATACAGCTGCATTGTCCATCTACTTACTATGTCTCCCACCTTCATGTGCAAGCATTTCTTTTGGTGTGGGAAGAGGGTGCCATTGTTACAGACAGTTGTGAAGGACAGGTTGAGTCCTTTGGTGTCTCCTAATACCTCCAGTTCCACCTCAGACTGCAGTTCCTTGAATTAAGACATAAAGGGTTAAATAAGTCACAACAGAAAGTACAACCAGAAGAGGAAACCGAGTCATTAAACTATAAATGAATAAAATTAAATTGGATCTAAAAGAAATTTACCATATAATTAATCAAGCAAGGAAATGACAATCAATATTGAATTTAAGACACCATTAATCATAAGATATGCTATTATCACATGATAAACTATGATAAAAATAACTCATGTGGTTCTGCACAACCTATGATAGTCATTAGTCTATCAAAGCTCTGAAAATAATTCCATCCATTCTGAAGCATTTAGCAAATTCTCCTGCATTGCATAGTTTGGCATATAAAAGACAAATTTTTTTGCTTGTATCTTGATAATAAAATATTATAACAGTTTCCTTTACTTGTAAGTGCCTTCATTTCTTAGGTCCCATACAGTAACTGTCGATTTGGTAAGAAATTCAGAATTACAGCCATTCCTCCAACGAGAAATATTTGCTTCACTGATATCAGATTTACACCCTGCTGCTCTGTTTTGGTACATTTCTGCATACATAATAACTTTCATCTTGATATCAACTCATAGGACAAAGTTTTCAAAGATATTTAAAATGGCAATTAAACTTAGCACTTACATAGCAACAATGCATTCTAGGAGTTGAAGTGACAGTGATCACAACTGTCAATAAAACCATGTCATGACTTCCACCTGGCATGCAGTGGTTGTAAGGCACCATGAATTAACAAATTGATCCAAGATTTAGAGGTGCAAAATGTAGGGGAAACTGCCTTAAAGTCATTATTAGAATTCATTGAGTGCCTATTGTACATTTAATGTAGAGTCAAGTCTAGGATGAGACTGGATTTCTGTTCTCAGAAGCTTATCATTTTTACTTTTCCTATTTCTTATAAACTTACAACATCAATGTACATATTTTGGGGGATAAAACCAAATTATTAAAGATAAAAAACAGAATAAAATGAATTTAAAAATATTATGAAGTAACTTAAACTTCAATTCATCTAAAAGGTTTTGAGTTCATATACTCATTTCATTGATAGCATTTTATAAGCATATTTAGCTTCAAACTTAATTTTGCTAACTTCAGAATCAGATGACCCTACCTTCTCCAAATTCTGTTTATTTTGAAATCATCAAGACAAAAGTAGCATTGGAGATGCATAGTGAATCTCCAGGAGCTAAATGAGAAATGAGGGATGTGTCTATAGGTGACATCCATAATGAGGATCAGTAAGTGACATCATCTGACCTAACTGAAGGAAGTCTCAGCATTGGTATGATTGAGAATCATTGCAAATTTGACCAGGAATATTTTAGTGTAAATTTCCCAAGGAAAGGGCATACATGTTAATTTGTATCTTTTATTATTTCATTCATTTGCTGATTGAACATCTCCTAGGAGTCAGGACAACCAAAATAAACCAGTGGATTCCTTCCCAGGGTTTGAATTCCAGTAGAGGAGCTTGTACTTTGGATCACTGGTATTTCAGGAGCCTTTATTATGTGGTTTGGAAAGGGAGGAAATTAGTAAGAGATAGGCAGATGAGTATACACCCAGTATTTAAAATTTTAAAAAATATCAATATGGCACCATAAAATACTCAGCTAATGTTTATAGCCACAAACTATAAACACATCTGCCTCTGCCCTATAAGAAGTCAAACAGATGGATTTTATGTTTTCTCTCAATATAGTCTTTCCTTTTTTTATATACTGAAAAAGAAATTCAGTCTGTAGGTCTCTATATTTTAAAGTCTTTTTTAGAATACATTTAAAAATAACATAGTAGAAAAATAGTTTCTGCTTTTGTCATGATTGATCACATACTTCATTCACCCTGAATCATAAAGTTCCAATAACTCTAGACCAAGATTGTTCAGTAGAAGAATAATGGATACTTACTGGTATTTTGGGGAGAGTAAAATGAGGACACAGATTCAATTCAAATGTTTAATGCTTTGAGTTCAACTGCACTGTAACTTATGTGGTGACTTGGGACCATAAAGCGGGACGTAACCTCTGGCAGAGCAAGCAGGGACATGGATAGACTCGTCAGGCGGGAGGGGGAAATATTTTTGACTATTCACTGTTTTTTAATTTGCTTGATTTCTTTGGAGATGTTAGTGGCCAACACTTTGGAAAGTATTGGGTTAAAGAAAACAGAGAATGCTATAATCCAGTGAAGGATTGCTTTGTAATTTTATTTGATTCTACACATTAAAACTTTAATTACTGCATGAGAGGGAGGAAGATTTTTATAGTGTTTTGTTGATGTGCTTTCCTGTCTGAAAGAATTTCAAGCATGAGCTAATGTGGTGATTAATTTTTGATGTGAGCTAAGAAAACAGAAATTTCTGAGGATAATCAGTGAGAAAAAACCCATCCTGTTAGAATTTAAATGGACACATCTTTATTTTATTCTCTGAGGAAATGAAATATTTGAAAAGGAATTTGTTGCTTCCTTCCCCTTCAAGTGAGTTTCAAAATTGGTGGGGTGAAATGGAGGTGTTTTTTTTTTTCAGAAAAATCATTGTGGAGGTTGTTTTTTTCCAAAATGTGTAGCTTCCACCTTCCCCTCAACTTCTTCAAAGTTAGAAACAAAGGAATCTGAGTATGCCTGTTTTTTAAAAAATCTTCTCAGATGATTCTGATATGTCATTAGTTAGGGAACACTGGTTCAGTATATGCTGAGTATTGTATACTCACTAGGGTCATTTATTTGCAATTTTAAAACATCCAAAAATAGGATAATTTTATTCGTTCATTATTATGGAAACGCTGCTTAAAGCAAATGCTAGAGCTTTACTGCTTCCTAAAAATTTACTTTTTCTATGCCCGTCCTAATTTAGAGCTTCATCTACCTCTTTGTGGTGTTTTGCTTTTTTTTTTTTTTTACATTAAAAGCAAATAAAGGGGAATGATATTTAGGAACCAAAATAAAGAAGATTTGGCAACTGGGCATGGTTGACTGAGTTAGAAAATGGGGGCAAAACAGGAAAACAATAACCCTGTAGGTATATATCCCATTTTAAGGGAGGAATTCTGTCCTCAGTACTAACTCACCGTCAAGGCACACACACACACACACACAAAAAAATTACCTACATACTTGTTAAACCAATAGAAATTTCCCTGGTTCACTAAAGTTGAGAGCCTTGAATGTGGCATGCAGGTGTGCTTTTGGTATTTTGGTGTGTAGCCAAGAGTCTGTATTCTTGCTTGAATAAATGATCTTGTCTCATTAAACCCCTGGAGTTGGTTCCCTACATAACTTCTTCAATCAATGGCAATTTACAAGTAGATTTTTTTTTTTCTTTTTGGAGACCGAAGAGAGCTTGATTGTATGACTCATGGAGTCTTTCTAGTCAACTTAAAAATTTTGCTGGGAACAGTGCTGCTGTGGGTTATTATGAAAACAACCTCAACTATCTCAACTTTCTGTCCAGGTTTGTGATTTTCTACCTGATGCTCCACTTTTCAAATGAAGTAAACCAATTTTAATATTTTGGCTACATTCATACAAAGAGATTTTCTTTGGATCAAGACTCTTACCAACAAATGAGAATGCAGTTCATTGCCTAAAACACATCTGAGTTTGTGAATACTAAAGAAATACAAAACAAGAAGCCAACTTCTTACAAAGTATCATACATACTTCATAAGCTGAGATAATGAGCTGGAGAATGTTTCCAGAGTCCTTCTGAAGCAGTCCCACTGTGGCTCCAGGAATAAGTTTTGCATAATTCTGTAAATAGCAGCAGCAGCAACAACAAAAGTCAGTCAATCTCTGTTCTCCGTAATTGAGAAGTGATAAGTGTGGGGTTCAGCTCTCAGACTGTGATCACCTCTATTTAACTGGCTGGTGAAAACAGACTCCTGATAATAAAGGGGTGTTTCTCCCGAAACTGGTGCCCCTACATGCTGCTGCTTACTGGGCTCTGTGGGAAATGGATTGGCCAGAGTTGCTACTGGGAAACCTAGGGTTTGTGGTTGCCTTTGTCTAGGGCTGTGATTTGTATCACGACAGGAGTCAAGTCTCAAATAATAATAATAACATTTATATAATAACTTCCACTCCTATAGCATCTGTTGTCCAAAAAAATTTTGAGCACACATCCAGGAACTTCCTTCTCATTTAGGAACCTTGTTAAACATTGTTTATGTTTTCATGAAATGGTCAACAGATGTGATTAATTATGTAATGTTGCAGATGTTTCCCAGAGTGCTCTATCTTGACGCAGGTCCATTTAAAGATCAAATAGGAGGGCATACAACCCAGTTCTGCTGGGAACCTGTATTTCTCACTTTAGCCATCCTATTAGGAATAGGAGTTGCTGCAGAAATGGGCAAAGGAACCACTGCCCTGGGTGTTTACTGGATATTTTTAAGTACAATGTTTATACTGCTATTTTTGCCTTTATTCTCTTCTTGAGCAAAGTTAAATTTTTTGTTATGGTGTGGCCAACCAAACTCAGTCCATCTTTTGTATCCTACAAAATAGAATGTTTCATTGCTTAGTTTTGTTAAATTTAAAAAATATTGCTTGTATTTTCATTTCTTATTCTGTAGTATAAATGCAATATTTTTTATTTGATCTAATTAGTTATATATGGCAATAGAATTCATTTTGACACATTGTACACAAATGGAGCATAGCTTCTTATTTCTCTGGCTGTTCATGGTGCTGAGTCACAACAGTAATGTAATCATACATGTATATAGGGTAATAATGTCTGGCGCATTCTACCATCCTTCCCATTTCCACAGCCCTACCCCTCCCCACTCCACTCTGCACAATCCAAAGTTCCTTCATTCTTCCCTACCTCCCCCCAACTATGAATCAGCATCCACTTATCAGATAAAATATTTGGCTTTGGGGATTGGCTTATTTCACTTATCATGATAATCTCTAGTTCCATCCATTGACCTGTAAATAGCATAATTTCATTTCTTTGTTAGGGGCCATATGTGAACTATGGGCAATGTTGGAACCATTAAGGCAGGGAGACGCTCTTCCAGGAACTCCTGGGTGAAATTCCCCGATTCAAGAACCACCAGATTATGCTGGTACCCTGACATAGCTCACAGCTCCAAGTTTAAACACAGCAGCTGGAGATGGTCAGTAACCTGCCAAGCACAAACAACCTGTTTACCCAAGATCTCCTGCTACACCGAAACCTTATACCTACCAATCCCCTTTGATCTGTACCTCTGTAAATAAAGCAAGTGCAGGCTTTTGTTTGTTAGAAGTCAGAATCCTCTGATCAGCTCAATCCATCACACCCTTGCTTCTAAAATAAGTCTGGTTTTCTGTGTTTAATTCGGAATACTACTTTCATAACTTTATTTCACAGTCTGCCCATACCTCCCAAGGTTACCTACTCCCTTGCCCATGCGGGATGTGGGTGGCACTGCTTTAAGGATGAGTAATATTCCATTGTGTATATGTTACACATTTTTTCATCCATTCTTCAGGGAAGATTGGTTCCTTAGTTTGAATTGAGCTGCTATAAACATTATGTGGCTGTGTCACTATAGTATGCTGTTTTCCTTTGGGTATAAACCAAGGAGTGGGATAGCCAGGTCAAATGGTGGTCCCACTCCAAGTTTTTGTCAGGGATTTCCATACTGCTTTCCAGAGTGATTGCACCAATTTGCAGTCCCATCATGAACGCATGAGTGTGCCTTTTCCCCCCCACATCCTCACCAACCCCTTTGTTGCTTGGATTCTTGATAGCTCCCATTCTGACTGGAGTGAGATGAAATCTTAGAGTAGTTTTGGTTTTCAATTCTCTAATTGCTAGAGATGATTGAATTTTTTTCATGTTTGTTGATTGATTGTATTTCTTCTTCTGTGAAGTTCCTTAGCCCATTTATTTATTGTTTCCTTATGAATGCAATATTTGTAACTCTAAGCATTATGATATCTATATATGAGTGTTACTTACCTCCTAATTTTTGCTCTTGTTTTTCTATTCCATTCTATCATGTGTATTTTTATTTTTATATTGTCAAGGTTAATTTCATTCAATTGTAAATGTGAGATCCTATCCTCTTTATAGATTTTAAAATTTGAGATATTGGTCATGCTTTGGGAGTATCAAAATACATATTAGTATTAAAATATATGTTATTGTAATCTCAAAAGTTGTGCTAGTTTAATTCACTTCTTAGAAAGTTTTGCTTTTCTTGAAGTGCTTCTAGTAAAAACTTGATCTCTTTTATTTATTCATAGACTCTATAGTTTCAGACTGCATTATCATACTATTCAAATTCATGAAGATCATCTTTCTAGTGCAATTCTTTTGACTCGTCCTTTATGCTTTAACATGTGCTCCAATTTCATTCTGTATTTTCCTTCATTGGTTTACTAGTTTAAATTCACTTTTAAATCACATGCCCTTAGGGGGTAGGGTCATGGCTCAGTTGTAGAGTGCTTGCCTAGCATGTGTGAAACTGGGTTTGATTCTCAGCACAACATATAAACAAATAAATAAAAAGGTCTATCCATAACTAATAAAAATATTTAGACAAAAAACACATACCCTTATTTTCTAGTTACATGATCAGATAGGATGCATGGTAAGTAACCATTATGAATGTGTAAATGTCCAAAAAGTTCATAATTGTTTCTCCACATATGATTAAGAATTCTGCTGGGCATAAACTCATCAGTCAATACATAAAAAATGTGGAAGTGATATTCCATTGCCCTCCTCTGAAGTCCACTGTTGTTCCTAAATATTTGAAGCCAGTTTAAGTTTTTTTCTTTGTAGGTGATTTTTTAATTCCATTAATGTCATCTCAGTGCCATCTTTGGAAGGAAAAAAGGTGTAAAATGTGTATTCCAAGTTGCCACTCTGATCCAGAAGTGTACATTTTGATAAAAACAAATTTTGAAAAATTAACCAAACAACAGCAACAAAAAAATAATAATGAGGATTGAATTAACCTTAATGTGTATCTTCTATCCCCCACATTGCCTATGTAACTTTGTTCAAGGTTCCAACCACATACGATGACTGGTTATCTCTTTTAGAGTGTAGGATGGTGGGTCTAATAATGGATGCACATTGAAATCATTTGAAGAGTTTTGTCTCATTCATTCTACTCTCTTCCCATATTCCTTTCCCTTCCCTTCATTCTCCTTTGTAACTCCACATCATGTACAACCACAAAAATGGGATCCCAATTAGAACAAGTTATACTCCATGTATATATAATATGTCAAAATATACTCTACTGTCATGTATTTCTAAAAAGTACAAATAAAAAAATAAAGTATATGCAACCAAAAAAATCATTTGGAGAGCTTATAGATTTGAGCCAATCAATATCTTCAATAACTACACTGGATACCATACTGGGATGGGATACAGTGTGGTTTCAAAGCTCTTCGGGTGACACTAATCTTCAGAGAGGGTAGAGAACCTCTGCTGTTAGAAGTCAAGGAGAAGAGTATGTTTCTTCAGTCTTTGAAACTTTAGTCCCTGATAGAGTGCCTAATCCAGAAAAATTAAAATAGTAAAAGAATACAATACCAGTCTATCTCATTTCATGAATCCAAGTTAAATGACTTCAAATTTCTAATATTTCAAAATGGTAAAATTTAATCAGCCATAATTTATTAAACAATTCAGGTTTATATCTGGAAGATGCAATTAAAGATTATTAATTAATAACCCACACAAATCAATCAAGGGAGAAAACATGAAAATAAGAATGTCTATCTTTAGAGGGGTATATTGCTCTATAGATAAGTAGTTATACACAAAACAAGACATGTGTATACATACACACACATACTGGAAGAACCTGATTGTATAATTCATTCTGGTATTTTTGATTCTCACTAATCATAGAGCTAAAATAGTTTCAGAATAAGACTGCTGTGAAGTGTGATTTAAAAGAGGCCCTGTAGACACAAAGTAGATATGAGAGCATGCTGTCATAACAGGATTATTTATATTTTTCCATCACATTGTTAAAATAAAAATAGAAAAGACACAGAAGGAAACAAATTCCAAATAAAGTAGATCTCATCCTGAATTTAAAGCTAGAGATTAGCACTGCAGGTAGACAAACTTTTACTAAAGAACCCATTAGCAGAAAGCTTTGGATTTCTATTGCCTGACACTAGCTGAAAGGAAAATACATATGGATAAACTGATGGATTGATAGCTTTATTTCGCACAGAAACAGGTCTCCAGAAATAGATTCTAATTCAATAGAATAGGAAAGTATTTTGTTTTGTTTTCGTTGTTGCTGTCAGCAGCTATCTCAAAACTGACTGGATAATAGAGATTGTTCCAAAACATTTTAGATAGTACAGAAAGCATTTGGATACCATTTCCAGAGAGAATCCAAAGTATAGAATATCTGATAAAAGTTCATTTTTCAAATATTAAGAAGCAGATTCTATTTTACACAAAAAATAAAATCAAATCAAAATACTTGAGAACTCAGTACAAATAACTTGAAAACTATTAGCAGTTTGCAAAATAATCCAAGCACCATATAAATGACTCCTTCTTTCAAAAGACAATGATGTTTACCCTTAACCATGTCTTACTAAAGGACACATTATGCCATTAAAACCCAATCTTCACAAGGTATGTTTTCTTCATTAGAATGGAAAAGCAGCACTGACTGGTTAATCACTAGAAGTGTTTTACCTCTCCAGTACAATTCTCTAGGAACAAAGCTTTTGAAAGTGTTTATGATATCAAACATGCACTTTTTCATTTTCAGCAATGCAATGATACTTGAGCTTGAGATACATCAAAGATACATCACACTGGAGAGAGATTAAAGAGGTAAGGAAGATAACATTCAAGACTGTTGCAATAGGGGGAGAGAGGTTGACCTCAACTCTGCTGAAAAAAATAAAAATTAAAAAAGTGTGAGCATTTGTAAGCACTGAGATCATCCAGTGGAAACTTGCTGGAGAACATTAAGGAAGAAGTTGGTCAATGTGATTTAACAATCTGTGTTTCTATGTCTCTGAGATTCACACTTAGGTCCCTATGTTCCTCCAGAGACTGGGAGAATGAGGCTCCATCATTTTTAAGGATTACATTTTAAAGTAGCAGTTCCCAGGTCCTTAAGAAAGACATTCCTTGTTTGTGAAACTCCCAAGAGAATGGTATAAGATTTATATCTTAGAAAAGAGGAGAAAGAATATACAACAAAATGATTTCTACTATAAATGTGGTAATAAAAGGGAGACCAATCACCTAGTATCAGGAAGAAACCTGCTTTAATTTCGGTAAAGCTGAGGGAAATGTTTAGCCAGTCTTTGTCCTATATAAAGCAAAATGATTAGCTCCCAGATTACTAAGGACCCTGTCACTAATAGCAAGGATGACTATTTCCATAGGGTACACAAAGTGTGGGGAATTGCTTGTTATCAACCAGGCTCTGCCACTTGCATCTACAGCAGTTTCATCATCACAAAAATGGAAGAAAAAAGTTAAAGGCAGAGGCAGCATTTCTCTCCAAGTAACAATTTTTTTTTACAAAATAAAATGTCTTGATAAGTTTTTCTGAATTATTTTATTTTATTTTACAAAACAAAAAATCTTGATAAGCTTATCAATAAACTGAAGACACTAGTATGAATGAACAAACTTTGCAAAGATTCAAATAAGAACAAAAAACGTTTGTGTCATTAAATAAGTATTCAATTGATACTTCACAGGCTGGAAGAGAGAAAGATAATTTTGAAAAAGAAAGAAAATCATAGGAAAACAGAGCAGTTCCTTGAAAGGAGTAGGGAGCCTAAAGAAATCAGTGGTCAGTGAGAAATTGCTGGCAGCAGGAAGGACAGAGGACTTTGATAGGCAGGTAAAGTGTAAATGGTTTGCAATTCTAGAAGAAGCTTCTCCCTGTCTCTGTTAGTAAAAACAGGCTGCATACAATCACCTGTGAGTGATCTCAGAAAGAATCAGTGAGGCAGAAGTATAAGAACAGCCATAATCTGTGATAGAAAAGGGAAAGAATTCCAGAGAAGACAGTAGTTAGCAGCACAAGTGGCCTCTTACATAGGCACTCACTCCCACCTGCTTCAGAATCACTGGAGGAAGAGAATTATAAAATGGAAAGTCAAGACAGTAAAACTGAATATTACCTGAAAAGTAATATAGAAGAGATATTCAGGCAGTTGAGACTGGGTTATACAGTGGCAATAACAGTTATCTACTGGGTGGGATTAATGTGTGGGTGTGAAAGGTAATGCAGGTGTCCAGTGTCCAGTAATGACAGCCTATGATATTTATGATTAGCTATTATAAGTAAATAGAAAAAACAGCAGAACCCTTTAATAATCTAGTTGATGAATATTGTAAATGTAAGATCAGGGGAAATCAGAATATTTTTTTACATTTCTCTAAGTAACTTTCCAAAATTTGTATTGCAATAGTGCGCAATGAGTAATATATTAAAATTCGTGTAGATACTAAGGAAGAATGCAAAGTAAATGCATCTTTAAAGTCAATTCTTGACTTTTAGTTTTTGAGAAATTATTACATGCATAAAGATACGCTTCAACTGATAACCAAAATTAAAGATTTACATATGCAGTATTATATAATTCCTATAGATATAAATAGAGCTCAGATCTATACACCACTCCTTGCCTTTGAACATTTTCTACTATAGGTACAGAAGTATTTTCAGCAGCTCCCTAAAAAGTAAGGTATACAGATTATTAATTTTTCATGATAGTTTTTTATAATGGCTCTTTACATATATACATATGATTTTGTTTTTATTCAGCTATTATTGGGAATTAGTTATATTAATATGCAGAGAAAATACTTACCCTCAATTAATTTGCACTCTATTGGGCAAGCTCTTCAAACAAATGAGCAAAAATAGCACGTGGAAAATATATATTTGTTTGACTCTTTGTTTTAGAGAACACTATGAACGAGTTCAGATTTTCTCCCAAGAAGATAAAGATTCATATGCTGGTGCTGCTTACTTTGACTTCTTGATAAATTCAGTGTGAACCTGAGAAAACCCTCTTCTTTAAAGAGAGAAGATTCTTGTGAACAACGTGGTCCCTTGTGAAACATACATATGAGCATTAAAGCCATCATTTCATCACACAAAATTCACTGTTGAGATCATTTTCAAAGCAACCATTTTAGAGAAAATGAAGTGTCATTTCCACAGAGGTTTCTGTTAGTCAAAAAGTAAGGAGGACATTGATGGTTTAATCTGACAGATTGTTCTGCATGGTCTCTATGTGTATATCAGTAAGTTCTATATTGCTGGACTCTAGTAGCTCTAATTTAATGATACCTAACAACATGAACACAAGAAGACCCATATTCCAATTAAATTTCACTGAAGATAGGACCACCCTTACAGTGGTGCATGCTGTATATCATCTGCACTCACCTCAAGCTTCTGTGTATCAGAGGTCTGCACCAGTCATTCCTGTGGTTGGAAAAACCATACAAATTGCAATTCAAACCATAAATGTCTTGAAAATAGCAATTATAGAAAAGATAGACATATGTTCTCTAGCTCATTACACACACACACACACACACACATTTTACCTTGTGATGCAGTCTGTAAAGGTATCATTCTATGATATCTCTCTTGTTCAGGGCCTCCAGCTATTCCCCAGCCTTTGAGGAAAGAGGGTGCTTTAAGCACCAATAGAGTTTAAAAAAAGAATGTACTAAAGAAAGTGAGGATAGGAAACATGAAAGCCAGAAAGCATAGAAGTTAAGACAAAATAACTATATCTTTCTGGGGTGGGTGGGGGAGGCAGAGTAATTCAAGGAGAGACAAGTAGAAAGAAGGAACAGCAAGTTTAAGATTAGAAATAAAATGTATCATGCATGTAAATGTGTAGATCAGAAAACAGGATGGCAGGACTCCTGCATGTTTGATGTTCAGAAATAGCAAGGAGAAAATTAAAAGAAGTTGAAAGCTGATTTTAGATCATATAGTCATCTAATGGATCCTCTAGCTGTATTTTCCAGGCTCAAGTTTTCTGGGGACACAATCTGTTCAAGCCTTGTGAGGTCTTATGCTGACCCTGTTTATGGCTCTATTGTTCATAGAACTTGAAACCATGAAACATAACCTAGTATCATTGCAGGGCCAGGAACTGGAAGCCTTGAATTCTTGCCTGGGGCCTTTAATTGCACTACTCCTGTGACTGCACCTCCCCTTAGATAGTTGATCAAAGCTCCAGTCAAACCTGCAAGGGAAACAGCAGCTAGAATCCTCTTTTATTTCCAAGGTGTACTTGAGTTTTCTCTATTGATGGAATAGTCATTCTGATTCAAGTCTAAAAATAATTATTTAGCATCTTCTGTGTACTGGGTTCTTTGAGGTAAATACAAAGATAAAAAAGACATGTGCCCAGTGGATTTCATACTCAGGGAGCTTATTATTTTTCATTTGTGTTCTCTCTTTGGATTTCTTTTTTATCTACAATATATGAAATCTTTGAATTGCTGCCATTCATTTAATTATTATTCAACACCCTGTGTTTATCAGGCACTATGATAGAGTCTAGTAATAATACAATAATAAGCTAATTTACATGAAATTGCTTGAGATGTATGCAACTTCATTGAGGACCAAGCTTCAAGAAGGTATCAAGTTAAAGAGAAGTAAATTAACATTTACAGAATAAAGGTAAATGCTATCTTAGGGTAAGATAACCTAAGGTACTTTTGGTGCATGTGGAGGTAAAATAATAACTTAGATGGAGATGGACAGGGGGTTAGGAAACAATTCCCAGCCTACATTCAGAAATATAAACAGGAACATTGTCCTTAACAAATGTAATAGTAACTTCAAATAGTAATTTCTGGATCAAATAAAGACATGAACAGTATGATATGACTCAATAAGAGAAACTGAAAGTGGTAAGAATTTTAACTGGAGTGGTAATCAGGGACAAATTCAGGTCAAATGTCGCATTATTGTTAGTTTATCCAAAGAACGATAGGCAAATATTCACCTGCTTTTAAATAAAGGTTTAATAAAATTAAAATTTAGAAATTAACAAATTTTAAAAATACAGCTAAAATAACACATCCAGTAAAACTTACTGAGTTATTACTGTGTGCCAGGTACAAGCACTGAGATTCAAGCACTAGGGAGATGATACTAGTGATGAGAATCAGGGCCAAGTCCCAGTGTAAAGATTGAGCACCGGAGAAGAGAAGGAGAAAAAATTTTATTTTAAGGATAAAACAGAGAGAGATTCCTCCTCCTCCACAGAGGCAGAGGAGAGGGTCCAAGTTGGAAGTTGGTGCCAGAGGAAGCAGAGATGTCCTTCCCCTTTTATAGATTTTAGATTCCCTTTGTTATCATGTTCTCTCCTCCCCCCAATCCTGCCCATGAGACTAGTGACCAAAAAGTGGGCCAAAAGGTACATCTCCTCCCCTCAACAAGGAGATAAATAGTAATTTCTTCTTTTCAAAGAGTTCAGTCTTCTAAGGGAGGGCACCAAAATAGAGGATAACAAGATAGTGGTACACACAGGATGTTTAGGAGGAGGTTCAGAGAAGGTATCAGGAGGAACATGATACTTCACCAATATATGATGTTAGCCTCCAGAGACAGCAGCGCTGTAAGGGAAGATGGTGTGGGCACTAAGGACTGAGCTGGGAGGACATGGACTGGAACCAGATATTGCTAGGAGAATTTCAATAAGTTTTTTAGGAATGGTTGGATTCAACAGATCAGATCGAGTGTTGGAGAAAATCATTCCAAATGAATGTCAATCTGTTGTTGTGAAATAGACATTTGAAAGTACAGAATAAATATTAAGAAAAGAATGAAACTTTTGAGCTTTGGCTGACATATGGGATTTAAGAAGCAGGGAAGAAAGGGAAAAAAAAGTTGAACACATGGGTTTGAGCCAGATCATTGAGAAAATAATACATTGTTAATAATTGTAGCTATTGTGCTCAATATTAAGGGAAAATCATTACAGTATTTTTAAATAAGTAATCTGATTTCTACCTATTTGGTGAAAGATTCTTTGAAGACAGACCAGTTAACAGCTTATTAGAAGGATATTCCTATAGTCCAAGGAAAGTCCAACTTAGGCAGTGACAATTGAGATAAAAGGAAGGGGAATCTTCTTTGGAAGGATTGAGGTTCCTCCCTGTCTCTCCATGGCTTGGTAGCTCATTTCCTTTCATCACTAATTTCCATGAAATGGAATATTCACCACTTTTGAGATCCTTTACTTGAGAAAAGTATGGAGATGCACAGATGTTGTATTTCTGTATTAAAATGTAGGTTTCCATAAAAACATGCGTTTGGAAATATTTATACTGCTTAAGTCTTAATACAACTGTAAAAAACAGGTACTATTCTTAATGTTTTAAGAATTAACAGTCTGAAGAAGAGAATCATCAAATAAATTGGCCAAAGTCAGGCAGTATTTGAAGGGGCTACTTTGTCACCGCAAATGATTTGATTTTATAAAACACTTCCTTTGTCTAGAAACACATGTGCACACATTCTTGCACACTTGCATGCACTCACGCACACACACACACACACACACACACACACACTCTCAAATGGCCTCTACAGCTCAGTTTCTATACATACAGCTTTACTAATTTTTTACAAGTTAAAAAATGTAACACTTATGTAACATTTTTCCTAATACATTTTGTATTTTATTATTTCATTTGTTTCAAACTTAAAACAGGCATTATTATCTCAATAGTATTTTAGTCTGTATCAAAATATAATTAATATTGCACATGATATGTCAATGCTCTATACACTTCATAAATCATAGCAAAAGACTGAAAGAGTTTGAAATATCTCAACAGACAAGTCACAAAGAAGTCAAAGCTACAACCTGAAAGGAATTATGGTTTCTTGAGCTATAATATCAAATTCGTTACTCTGTGAACTATGAAATGATACAATATTCTAGAATAATGAATTAGACACACATCTCTTTTTGGAACCCACATACAAAGCAAATTTGGGCATTGACCTCCAATGAAAGTAAATTTTAAGTATAGAAAAAGAAATTAGATATGAAAAAGTATTATATATACACATGTAATTTGATGGTGGTGCTTACATGTTGTATAAAGCAAATATTCTTACTTAGAAATATCTATTTCTATGGAGCTCATCATTTGCTCAAAAGGGTGTATTCATTTGTTCATAATAGGTAATTTGCAGCTGAAATGACTCTATTTAGGAAGTGGTTTTCTGAGAAAAAATATCCACATTTTGAAGGCCCTTTAAAATTGCAAACTCAGGGCTGAAAGCTGAGAATATGATTAGATTTTCGTGTGGAAAATAGAGAATATTCTGAGGAACAGCACACAAACATGCAATTAGTCAAATATAGTACTTTATATTTGACACCAAATATTTTCAAAAATATTCTTAATATAAATTCTTAATTATCGGCATGAGCATCATAAAGTTGTTGCTACAAAATATTCCTAAAGAAGAATTGAAGAGCTATATTTAAATTTATGTCTTTTGCATCAGTTTTCAGATATGTAATTTTTCCACATCCTAGAAACTACTGTAGGTGGTGTTAATACACACAGTGCTCTAGTGATACTGAATGGCTGAACTGTAAGGTTTTTAATTTTTTTGGCTACGAAGTAGTTACTTTTAAACATTTTAAAATCATATTTAATTTTAAATTGTAAAAAAAAATTAAATCCTACATTTTGAGATCCCAAGCATGAAGAGTTAAAACTCAGCTCCAAGAGATACCAGGTTTGGTAGTGTACACATAATTCTAGCAATTTGGGGGGCTAAAGCAGGAGCATTTCAAATTTAAGGCCATCCTTAGTAATTTAGCGATAGCATGTATCAAAATAAAAAATTTAAAAAGGGCTACATACATAGCTTTTATGGAAAAATCTGGACAAAATTATTAATTATTAGTTCCTGAGTTATAGAGATTTGCTTATAATAGTCAATAACTTTTTTTTTGTACTGAGGATTGAATTGAGGTTTGCTTTACCACTGAACTACATCCCCAGATCTTTTTGATTTTTATTTTGAGGCAGGACCTCACTAAGTTGCCGAAGCTGGCCTCAAGGTTGTGCTTCCTCCGGCCTCAGTTTCTAGAGTATCTCTTATTACACACCCAGCCTATTTCTAGTTCATATTTCTTAAGAACAAGAAACAGTGGTAGAGTCCATCCAAATACAAACAATTAAAACAATAACTGTGAGCTAAGTCCTTTTTTATATCACTCTTCTTCAGGATGAAACTATCTGCTTCATGTAAACTTGGTGAAGAAGTTGAGGGAAAAAATGATTAATAATAGGGTTTTAAGTGAAATAAGAAAGAATACTGTCTTTTAAACTTCCCCTTGTTAAAATGATTACTGCTTACAATATATTTTTCATCTATTATTTTACTTGAATTAGACATTTAAAAATATATATTTTGTTTCTATAACCAGAATGAATAATCTCCATGAACTCAGGGTATACATTGAGTTAGCAGTATTTCACTTTTTCAGTGAATTCCTTGAAGCCTCACAGTAAGTTCAAGTTTTCTGTTCGAGGCAATTCTGAAATAACCCAACAAAACAGGAAGGGGAATGCAGGTCCGAGGTCTAAAGCTACAGGGTTGAGCCCTCAAGTCTGATCTGTCTACCCACATCCCTTTTCCTGCCACTGGGCATCATTGTGGAGACCCAGCCCTGCTCCAGGGGTGCAGAGGAGCTTCCTCTGCTACCTTATCTGAGAAGATATGCATAAAACTCCAGTATTTTCAGAAAGAAAATGTTCCCTTCTTTTAGCTCTAAATTTAGCCTACATTCTTATAGAAAATGCCCAAGGTAAGAGCTTTGATATGATGTATTTTTAGGTTCCATAATGCAAACACTAAGTGATTTCCTTGCTTTCTTCTCCTAGAATCCATCTAAAAGAGAAGAGAGAACTGATACTTGTTCTCCCACCCTGCAAAAGTCAACTCAAATTGGATAAAAGACCTAAAAATAAAACTAGAATCTTTGCATATTGGGGGAGCATTTCAACATACAGTCACAGTCAAGGATTTCCTGAATAGAACCCCTGTAGCTCAGAGAATAAGAACTAGAATCAACAAACAGGATAGCATCGAATTAAAAAGCCTCTGCACTGCAAGGGAAACAATTAACAGAGCGAAGAGACAACCCACAGAATGGGAGAAAATCTTTTGCCAGCTACTCCTCTAACAGAGGGCTAACAGCAAATATACAAAGAACGAAACTAAGTTAATATTAAAAAACAAATAACCAAATCAATACATGGTTACATAAATGGAAAAGACAACCTTTTTCCCCCCTATTTGTTCCCTGTACCTTCCACATATAAGAGAAAACATAATAATTCCTTTCTAAGTCTTGACTTATTAAGCTCAAAATTATATGGTCTCCAGTTCCATTTATTTTCTTATGAATGACATAATTTCATTTTCTTTATGGTTAATAAAACTCCCATGTATATAGACCAACTTTTCATTTCCATTCATCTATCTAAGGACCTAGGTTAGTTCCATAACTTGGCCTTGTGAGTTGTTCTGTGATAAACATGGATATGAAAGAATCTAAATTTGCTGACTTTAATCCTTGTGGTAAAAAACTAGAAGTATTGCTTGATTACATGGTAGCTCTATTTTCAGCTTTTTAAGGACCTTCCATATTGATATCCATAATGGCTGTGCTAACTTATATTCCAACCAATAGTATGTAAGAGTTACTTTTTCCCCTACGTTCTCACCAGCATTTACTGTTGTTTGTATTCTTGATGGTTACCATTCCAGCTGGACTCAGGTGGAATATCTTTATAGTTTTGATGCTGCATTTCCCTGGTGACTAAAGGTATTGAACATTTTTCATATAGTTGTTGGCCATTTGTACTTCCTGAAAATTTATGTTCAGTTCATTTTCTCCTTTATTGATAGGGTTGTTTTATTACCGTTAAGGTTTTTGTTGTTGTTGTTGTTGTTTAGTTTTTTTACATTCTGGACATTAATCCTCTGTCAAAGAGGTAACTGGCATAGATTTTTTTCCCCATTCTGTTGATCTTTTCTTTATTATGTTAATTGTTTCCTGTGCTATGCAAAAGCTTTTTTAAAAATCGATACCATTTAATTTATTGAGGCTTGCTATTATTTCTTGAGGTATTATCATTCTGCTCAGGAAAAGATTTTTAATTTGAGGTCCTGCTGTTTATTTTTCTTCTGTTGACTGTGCTTTTGATATGATATACAAAAAAAAAATTGACAAGATTGAGGCCAAGGAGTTTGTTCCTTATATGTTCTGTTAGAATTTTCAAGGTTCCAGAATTTACATTTGTCTTTAATTCACCTTGAATTTTTGCTTATAGTATAAGAGAAGATTATCATTTTAACAGGGTTAATTTTCCCAGTTCACGAACTTGAGATATCTTTGTGTGCTCTACAATTTCCTTTATCAATGTTATACTCATCAATGTAAAGATTTTTCTCCATTTTAACTTTATTCCTAAGTACTTTTTTGTCTTTGTCCATTTTTATTTTAATATTATTATTAAATTTTTATTGGTTCTTTTTATTTTTATATAAAATAGGATTCATTATGACATAATTATAAAAGCATAAAATATATAATTTGTTCTAATTCATTCCCCAGTACTTCCTTTTGTTTTAATTGATTTTATTTTTTTAAATACATAACAGTGGAATGTATTACAATTCTTATTTCACATAGAGCACAATTGTTCATATCTCTGTTTGTATATAAATTAGGTGGACACCCAATTCGTGTTTTCATACATGTACTTTGGATAATTATATCCATCATATTCCACCATCCTTGCTAATCCCCTGCCTTCTCCTTTTCTCTCTCCCCTCTTCCCTATCTAGAATTCATCTATTCCTCCCATGATCCCCCTCCCTATGCCACTATGAGTCATCCTCTTTATATCAGAGAAAACATTCAGCATTTGTTTTGGGGGATTGGCTATATTCACTTAACATTATCTTCTCCAATGCCATCCATTTACCTGCAAATTGAGTGATTTTATTCTCTTTTATTGTTGAGTACAATTCCATTGTGTATATATACCACAATCTTTTTATCCATTCATCCACTGAAGGTCATCTAGGTTGGCTCCACAGTTTAGCTATTGTGAATTTTGCTGCTATAATTGATGTGGCTGTGTCCTTGAGGTATTCTGTTTTTAAGTCCTTTGGATATAGTATGAGGAGAGGGGATAGCTGGGTCAAATGGTGGTTCCATTCCTAGATTTTTAAGGAATCTCCATATTGGCTGTACCAATTTTGCAGTCCCACCAGCAATGTATGAATGTACCTTTTTCCCTGCATCCTCGCCAACACTTATTGTTGTTTGTCTTCATAATAACTGCCATTCTGACTGGAATGAGATGATATCTTAGAGTAGTTTTGATTTGCATTTCTCTAATTGCTAGAGATCATGAGCATTTTTTCATATATTTGTTGATTGATTGATTGTATATCCTCTTCTGAGAAGTGTCTGTTCAGGTCTTTGACCCATTTGTTGATTGGGTTATTTGTTTTTTCATTGCTTAGATTTTTGAGTTCTTTATATACCCTATAGACTAGTGCTCTATTTGATGTGTGAGGGGTAAAGATTTTCTCCCAGGATGTAGGCTCTCTGTTCACCTCACAGATTGTTTCTTTTGCTGAGAAAAACCTTTTTAGTTTGATTCCATCCCATTTATTGATTCTTGATTTTAATTCTTGCTCTATAGGAGTCCTATTAAGGAAGTTGGGGCCTAATCTCACATGATGGAGATTAGGGCCTACTTTTTTCTTCTATTAGATGCAGAGTCTCTGGTTTAATTCCCAGGTCCTCGATCCATTTTGAGTTGAGTTTTGTGCATGGTGAGAGATATGAGTTTAATTTAATTTTGTTGCATATGGATTTCCAATTTTCCCAGTACCATTTGTTGAAAATGCTATCTTTTCTTCTTGGCACCTTTGTCTAAAAGAAGATAATTGTGATTTTGTGGGTTAGTCACTGTATCCTCTATTCTTTACCATTGGTTTACCAGTCTTTTTTGGTGCCAATACCATGCTGTTTTTGTTACTATTGCTCAGTAGTATAGTTTATGGACTGGTTTAGGGATGCTATCTGCTTTATTCTTCCTGCTAAGGATTGCTTTAGCTATTCTGGATCTCTTATTTTTCCAGATGAATTTCATAATTGCATTTTCAATTTGTATGAGGAATGCCATCAGGATTTTGATCAGAATTGCATTAAATCTTCATAGTGCTTTTGGTAGCATGGTCATTTGATTGTATTAATTCTGCCTATCAAAGAGCAAGTTAGATGTTTTCATCTTTTGAAGTCTTATTTGATTTCTCTCTTTAGGGTTCTATAGTTTTCATTGTATAGATCTTTCACCTCTTTTGTTGATTCCCAAGTATCTTTTTTTTTTTTTTGAGGTTATTGTGAATGGGGTAGTTTTCCTCATTTCCTTCTCACAGGGTTTGTCACTGATATACAGAAATGCCTTTGATTTATGGGTGTTTATTTTATAAACTGCTGCTTTGCTGAATTCATTTATAAGTTCTAGAAGCTTTCTGGTGGAGTTTTTTTGGGTCTTTTAGGTATAGAATCATTATCAACAAATATTGCTAATTTAAGTTCTTTTCCTATATATATCCCTTTGATTTCTTTCATCTAATTGCTCTGGCAAGTATTTCAAGAACTATGTTGAATAGAAGTGATGAATGAGGGCATCCCTGTCTTGTTCCAGTTGTTAGAAAAAATGCCTTCAATTTTTCTTCATTTAGAATGATGTTGCCCTGAGGCTTCGCTTAGATAGCATTTGTAATATTGAGATATATTCCTGTTATTCCTAGTTTTTATAGTGTTTTGAACATAAAAGGGTGCTGTATTTTGTCAAATTCTTTTTCTGAATGTATTGAGATGATCATATGATTCTTATATTTAAGTCTATTGATGTGATGAATTATATTTATTAATTCAATATTCTATATGTTGAACAAAACTTGCATCCCTGGGATGAATCCCACTTAATTATGGTGCACAATCTTTTTTGATATGTTTTTGTATTCGATTTTCCAGAATTTTATTGAGAATTTTTGCATCTATGTTCATTAGAGTTATTGGTCTGACGTTTTCTTTCTTTGATGTGTCTATGCCTGGTTTGGGGATCAGGGTGCTATTGGCCTCATAGAATGAGTTTGGAATTACTGCCTCTTTTTCTATTTCCTCAAATAAATTGAAGAGCATTGTTATTAGTTCTTCTTTAAAAGTCTTGTAGAACTCAGGTGTTTGTCCATCCAGTCCTGGGCATCTCTTGGTTGGTAAGCTTTTGATGGCTTCTTCTATTTCCTCACTTGATATTGGTCTGTTTAAATTGAGTATATCTTCCTGACTCAATCTGGGCAAATCGTATGACTTCAGAAATTTGTCAATGTCTTCAATTTTTTGGAGTATAAGATTTCAAAATAATTTCTAATTATCCTCTGTATTTCTGTAGTGTCTGTTGTGATATTACTTTTTCTATCATGTATGCTGGTAATTTGAGTTCTCTCTCTCTTCTTTTTGTTAGCGTGGCCCAGGGTCTGTCAATTTTATTTATTTTTTCAAAGAACCAACTTTTTTAATCAATTTTTTCAATTATTTCTTTTGTTTCTATCTCATTGATTTCAGCTCTAATTTTAATGATTTCTTGCCTTCTACTGCTTTTGTTGCTGGTTTGTTCTTCTTTTTCTAGGGCTTTGAGATATAGTGTGAGGTCATTTATTTGTTGACTTTTTATTCTTTTAAGGCATGAACTCCATGCAATGAATTTTCCTCTTAGTATTGCTTTCATAGTGTCTCAGAGATTTTGATATGTTGTGTCTATGTTCTCATTTACCTCTAGAAATATTTAAATCTCCTCCTTGATGTCTTCTGTGACCCATTGTTCATTCAGTAGCTTATTTTTTAGTCTCCAGGTGATGGAGAAATTTTTATTTTTTTATTTTGTCATTAATTTCCAATTTCATTCCATTATGTTCTGATAAAATGCATGGTAGTATCTCTACTTTTTTTATTTGCTTAGAGTTGCTTAATGGCAAAATATATGGTCTATTTTACAGAAGGATCCATATGCTGCTGAGAAGAAAGTGTATCTGCTTGATGCAGGTTGAAATATTCTATATATGTAAGTTAAGACTAAGTTATTGATTGTGTTATTGAGTTCTATAGTTTATTCAACTTTCATTTGGAAGATCTATCCAGTGGTGAGAGAGGTGTGTTAAAGTCATCCAAGATTATTGTGTTGTGTTCAATTTTACTCTTGAACATGAGAAGAGTTTATTTGATGAACATAGCTGCACCATTGTTTGGGGCATATATATTTATGATTGTTATGTCTTGTTGGTGTATGGTTTACTTGAGCAGTATGCAAAGTCCATCTTTATCCCTTTTGATTAACTTTGGCTTTAAGTCTACTTTATTTGAGATGAGTATGGAAACCCCTGCTTGCATTTGCAGTTCATGTGAGTGGTATGATTTTTCCCAACATTTCACCTTCAGTCTGTGTATGTCTTTTTCTATCAGATGAGTCTCCTGAACGCAGCATATTTTGGGGTCTTTTTTAAATCCAATCTGCTAGCCTATATCTTTTTATTGGTGTGTTTAAGACATTAACATTTAGGTTACTATTGAGACAAGGTTTGTATTTCCAGCCATATTTGTTTATTTTTGTTATTTTACTTGAATTGGTTTTCCTCTTTGATTAGTTTTTACTTTAGTGTACTACCTCCCTCTGCTAATTTTCATTGCTGTTTTTCATTTCCTCTTCATGAAATATTTTGGAAGGATGTTTTATAGTGCTGGTTTCCTAGCTATAAATTCTTTTAACTTTTGTTTATCGTGGAAGGTTTTTATTTCATCTTCAAATCTAAAGCTTAATTTTGCTGGATACAAGATTCTTGGTTGGCACCCGTTATCTTTCAGCACTTGATATATGTTGTTCCAGGATTTTCTAGCTTTCAGAGTCTGTTTTGAAAAATCTGCCATTATCCTAATTGGTTTTCCCTTATATGTAATCGGATTCCTTTCTCTTGTGGCTTTTAAAATTCTCTCCTTATTCTGTATGTTGGGCATTTTCATTATAATGTGACTGGGTGTGGGTATGTTTTGATTTTGTACATTCAGCATCCTGTAGGCTTCTTGAATTTGGATTTCCAATTCATTCTTCATGTTTTCCTGATATTATTTCATTGAATATATTGTTCATTTCTTTGTTTTGGACCTCTATGCCTTCTTCTATCCCAATAACTCTTAAATTTGGTCTTTTTATTCTATCCATATTTCTTGAATGTTCTGCTCGTGGTTTTTTATCATTTTTGCTATATGGCCTATGTTCATTTCAAGATGATTTACTTTATCTTTATTGTCTAATGTCCTATCTTTTTAGTGGTGTACTCTGTTGGTGATGCTTTGAGTTTTTTATTTTGTTTTTTCTTTCTTTCATTTCAAGGATTTCTGTTTGGGTTTTTGTATAACCTCTATCTCCCTGTTGAGGTGATCTTTTGCTTCATGGATTTGTTTATGTAGCTCATTGTCGAAGTGATCTTTCATTGCCTGTGTTTGTTCTCTTATGTCTTCTTTGTGATCCCAAAACATTTAAGCCATGTATATCCTGAAATCTTTCTCTGTCATTTTTTCTGCTATAGCTGCCAATGCTTCTAATGATGTGTTGTTTTGATTTGCTTGTGGTACTTTATTCCCTTATATTTTCATGTTGCTCATGTGTCTTCCTTTCTAGCTCTGTGGATCTGGTGTTTTATTGTTTTACCCTATAGATTTATACAGCTCTTATAGGGTTCCAAGATCTCTCCTTTGTGGGGAAGGACAATGTTAACAGATCCCAATATCAACAATACATCACCTATAAACAAATTGTTGTTGTTAAGACATTTAGAGTTTAGTCTTAATGTCCAGAAATGTTGGATTCTATTATTATTTAAAATATAATCAGTGGTTTCATAAAATTGTTCACAGTTTCTGCCAGTGGACAATGAACTGGGGGTCAGGTGTAGGACAATATGTTGAGGGGAGAAGATGTGAGGGTATATAGTTAATATATCTTAGGAAATATGAAGGACGAATCTAGTGAAGAGGGTTAGTAGCAGGAGAATACATAGAAGGTAATTTGGGGTAGACAATTATGTGGGAAGACAGTGCAGTACATAAAACAAACACATATATGGTTTTAGAAAAATACAGGATGTTAAAATAGTATAATTTGGAGGGTGAAGGAAGAAGAAAGAGAAAAAAGGAAAGAAAGAAAGAAAAAAAAGAGAAGAAAAAGAAAGAAAACAAAAAAGGGCTTATGCAATTTCTCTACATTATATTATTCAGGTGACTCAGTCCTCAAAGTCCTATTTCATTCAAAGTTTCATACATATGTTGGGGATGTGATGGCCAGAGGATAGAAGGGTAGAAGAAAAAGAAGAAGTAGAAAAAAGACTCTTAGAAATCCATTTCTTTCTCTTCTCACTCAGTAGGTGGGGTTGGCCCATTCAGTAGGTGTCTCTGCCCTCAGGATGGTGTAGGCAACCAGGGTGTGAAGACTGGACCTGGTGTGGAGTATCTGGAATCAGGGAGTGCCTCCCACCAGTCCCAGCAGGGAAATAGTGCCTCACAGATTTTTTTTGTTGTTGTTGTTTTTGTTTTGTTTTTGTGACCACTCATCTGGCTTGAGCCACGGGTAATGTCTCCCTCTATTGCCTGGAGATTTCCCAAATCTTGATCTCTCTGTTATGCTCTAGACTTTAGTCCCCTCCCCTCTCTTATTTATCAGGTCCCAATTGCGGGACCTCTCACTTCCAGGCTAACACCAGGTAGGCGGTGCCCTGTTCACACTGCACTCCTGTCCAACTGAGAGCTGTTCCTGTGTTGGGTGGTCACTGTGCCAAGTTAATGCCATTGGGGAAGGGGGAGGAATTGGAAATAAGTTACCTGGTCAAATGGTGATTTGATCTGATAGCCACGCCAACCACAAAATGTCAAGGAAGTTTTCCCAAGATGGAGTCGGTCTGCTTCTAGAGCCTGGGTGTCTGATGATGTGGAGGGAGCTGGGTGATGGCTTTGTGCTGTGGGTAGGTAGTTGCGAGTGACCTGTGTGGGAGCAGAGCACAGTATGGAGTTCTGCAGAGCTGTCCATAGGTGTTTCTGCAAAGCTGCTTGGGAGCCATGCATGAGCTAGAACTGCGGGCTTTGGGTTCGGAGTCCAGAGACTACTCAAGCTCAGAGACTCTGATTTCTGCACGGGTGGTTACAGTGTTGGTGATTTCTGCAAAAATACACCAGCCCCTGGAGATCCAATCTGGGAGCTGCCCCCACCTAATATGGTGAGATTGTTGAGCCAAGATGGCGATGGTCTGTTTTCAGCACCCGAGTGTCTGGTGAGGAGGGGGAGCCAGGCAATGGTGTTGGACTATGGGTAGGTAGCAGCTGAGTGACCTGTGTGGGAGTGGAGTGAAGTCTTGATGATCTGCAGATGTGGTTGATAGGTGATTCTGCTGAGGTGCTCGCCAAGTCTTGCCTAAACTGAAAACTTCAGGCTTTGGGTCCTGCTCAAACACCAAGGCCTAGAGCCCTACCTGGGGTCACAGTGCTCATGATTTCTGCAGAAAGTAGCTGTTAGGGGTCCTCTAACACTCTCAGAGTTGCAGTATTTTGACTAGATGAGATCTGGATCACAGAGCAACACAGAAAGCTGCCTCCCTCTGTTCTGCCATCTTGAAACTCTCCTGTTCCTAAGTATTCTACTCCTTTTTATGCTATGTAAGTGGAATTATTTTCTTAAATTCTTTTTCAGATTCTTATTGAAAAGAAATGCAACTGGTTTTAGTGTATTGATATTCTTTGAGGGAATATTACTGAATCCATTTATTAGTTCTAACAATTTTTGCTGCATCTCATAAGTTTGAGAATATTGTCTTTTTATTTTATCTGCCTCCATATATATTTTAATCTATCTAAAATACTGGTTGAGTAGTAGCGTATCATTGATTTCCATGTGTTTGTGAACTTTCCAAAGTGTTCCTCTTTTCAATTTCTATCCTCTGAAATTTCTTAAGTTTTGCTTGCAACCCAACATATGCCTGACCCTGTAGAATATTTCCAGAGTGTTTGAGATGTTATGTAATCTGCTGCTGTTGGTGGGAATGTTCTGAATATGTCTGTGAGATCCACTTTGTCTATAGTGTTAGTCAAGTTCACTGTTTCACTATTGATTTTCTGCCTGGATGATCTATACTTTGTTGAAAGTGGGTTATTGAAATCCCCTGCTATTGTTGTATTGCTGTCAGTTTCTCCCTTCAGTTTGGTTAATATACACTTTATTCGGGTGTTCCAGCATAGGCTGCATGTATATGTCTGTTTTTATAAAAGCATCGCATTGCCTGTAACGCTGAGCCTTTTGGGATCATAATAATACTGGTCTCACAGAATGAGTTAGAAAGTATCTTTTCCTCATCTTTGCTTTCTTTCTTTTTATTTTTATTTATTTATTTATTTATTTCAGATATACATGAAAAATTGGCATGAACTCTTACTTAAATATTTAAAAGAATTTATCAATAAAGTCATCTGGACATAGGCTTTTACTTGTGGAAAACTTTAAAATTTTTAATTCAATCTGTTTGTTTTTGTGGGTCTATTCAAACATTCTATATTTTCTTGAATAATTTTTGCTTTTCTAGGAATTTATTTTATTTGAGTTATTTAATTAAGTGGCATCCAGTTGTTCATAGAATTACTGCATCTTTTCTCTTGTTTTAATTCCCTCTTTCATTATGCTTAGGCATATCTTATTTTTAAAGTATATTTTAGAGAGCCTGTAATGCCACTGACTCATGAGGCTGAGGCAGGAAAATCACAAGTTTGAGGCCAGCCTCAGAAAATGAGTGAGGCCTATCTCTCAAAATAAAACATAATAGGGGTTGAGGAGGTAGTTCAATCCCTAGTATCACACACAAAAAAGCTATATATACCAGAAATTAATTAAATTTATAAAAGTATGAATAATACTAAGGTAAATTAGTAAAGTATGTTAGTAGAAATGAGTTATTAAAGATATCTAAACACAAACACATATATTTGAAAGTGTAATATGATTCTAGATATACATAAATATGTACAAGGTAATAAAGTAGAAAACATCCATTTAAGCAAAGGTCTTGACTTTAGGATTTTATTAATTAGAATACAGTATCACCAGTCATTTTTGTAAAATATATTTTGTGTGAAATATGTAAAGTTTATTCAGGTTAAAGCAGAATAGAATGGAATATTAACAAATATAATTCATGCTTTTAGGAGATTTTTTAAATTTGACATTTTATTTCTAATGAAATAGTATCAGTGACACAGTAGGAAAGTAACAAATATAAGCAAATTAAACCACAACAACAACAAAAAAGTAAAGTGTGGGATAAATTTTGGGACAATGATAATACCATAATCCTGGGTAGAAATTTCTTATATTTTCTCCTTAATTGAAATGTCACACAAAAATCATCTATTTCTAATTTCAATCCATATTTTAGATAATATTAATAATATTCCCAATGTCTTATATATCCTAGGAAGAACTCCCTTATTACCTTATTTATCCCTAAAAGAAATCTATAAACACTTTCAGTATTACCATTAAGCAAAAGAAGATTTGAACTTATAGAGATATTAAGAAAAACAAAAGCATATATAAGCAAATTTGCATAATTTGCCTGGTTGAGTACTTGCTTTCTATGGAAGTCTTGCAGAAGCCTCTAGCTAAGCCAGAATCCACTGACATTGGCACTTTAATGGCTTAAGAACATATAGGTCATATGACCAATGACAGATCCCATTAACACAGTTAGGGGGTCAGAAATGGGTTTATGCATCCACTCCATCTCAACTACATCTGCTCCTTGACTCACCCTGGTATCTCAGCAGCATGGTCATCAACTTACAATAGCAGGCATTCCATTCATTTATTAGAATGAAGTAAAAGTCTTGGCTTTTTAAATAACTGCATGAGAAAGAGGATTCGTTCATGAAATTATTCACAAGTGCCGGTCTCAATTGCATGTCACATAGGGATGTTTGTAGCTCAGCTGCCTCTCTTTTCTTTGTAAGTAAGGTGTTACTGGCTCTCATTCTGTGATGAGTATCAGAGTAATGTCCACAGAACAAAGTAAGACAAAAGATCCTTTCTTCTTTTTGTTATGTACTTTTCCCCCTTTCCAATAAGAGAGAAACCCCTGAGAGCAGAGTAGGAAGGTGTCTCCACTTCAATAATCACACATTATAGTGAATGAAAGACAGTAAAGAAACAAGCTTTGTATTTTCATACTGAAAATTACTTTATTCTTGGACCATAACCGTTCAGTTGCTGATAAGGATGACTCACAGAGCAAAAATAAGATTGTAGTTTTTCAACTTTATGACTTATTATTAATTGTAAAGGATTGATATTTTTAAATTTTACAGGTTTATTTTACTCTATGTGCATGTCAAATAAGCAGATTCTCAAGAAATTGTAAATGAGAAGAATATTATGTGGGTCAAAAGAAAGAATAACAATAATGAGATGGATATTTATAAAATAGAAATGTTATGGTCATTTTGTCTGAATAAAAACAATAGAAATCTCATTTACTGTTTGCATTTAAGAATATAAAATGATACACTATGATGAAAAATATAATTTAGTTGTACAGCTAGGCAGCAGTGCTTTTTATATAAAGTCAAGTAGAAAAATTAAGAAAAGCTGATTAGGACCTAAAGAATTAGTCAGTAATTTATAAGAACAGGAAAGAAGAATCAGTGCACAGTGTCAGTATTGAATGATTATGTTACAAGATTCTTTATAACCAAAAGGTGGCTATTTCCTTAAGTAAGAGTTTCAAAGTGGGAAAGCAGGATAAAGAAATGTATGAAAACATGGGAAGTAAACCAATTCTGCCCAGAGGATTATTAAAAATGAACAAGGTAAAAAAGCAAAAAAAAAATCCATTTAAGCAAAGGTCTTGTCTTTGAGTTTTTATTAATTAGAATATAGTATCACAAGTCATTTCTGTAAAGATAAAAAAAGAACTACATCAGACAATAAAAAGATGGAAAGATTCTCCAAATCAGTAATGGCAGACTAAAATGCAGAGAGGGGTCCTGTGTTCCAGCAATGAAATAGCATATAAATCAGTCTAAAGAATTTCATCTTGAAAAATGAAACATCTTGAAAAATTGTCAAATTGCCAGAAAGATTTCATTAAGATTTTTGAGAAACATAATACAATTTTTTGTCATTTTATAATTCAACCAACTATTCCTTCCTAGTAGGTATACAATGACCTTAGAAGTTAAAGCTGACATCATTGAATGCCTTTGAAAACTTCAGAGGGTAGAGCTTGGCAGACACCTGTGATTCTTCAAGGTGTGTGTGTGTGTGTGTGTGTGTGTGTGTGTGTGTGTGTGTTTGAAGCTAATTAATGTGTTACTTTAAGAAGACCTGAAAGATTATTTTAATATTTATCCCAATATGAAATGAATAGCAAGTCATCTTTTTATTGGTTTCTGACATCATATAAAGATTACTGGGGTGAAAAATGCCTCACTAAATGAGTCACATTTTCTCAGTTTTATATTCTAAATGGAGTTTTTCTAACACTTTTCTCATCTGAAGAAATCTATGAGACACCGTATTTTAATTAGAAAAGAAATTTAGTTCATACAGAGCAGGGAGATGTACAGTTTTACTGATTGCTTTTTGTTTCCTCCTAAGAAAACTGGTTACATGGCTAAACATAAAGGTCAAAGGAAAACAGTCATTATGAGCTTAGTGCATGAAGTTAAAGAGGTTGATTCAATACAAAAGTAACATCATCTCACTCAATAAGTTATTTTTCTACCTTAATAAATGAATAAATAAATAAATAGTCACACACCATTGATGATTATACATATTGTTACAAATAAATTTAATCTTATTTTTTGGGGTGGGGTTCTTTTTTTTTTTTTTGTCTTTTTTGGAACTGGGGGTCAAACCCAGGGCTCTTCCAATTCAAGGCAGATGCTTTGCCACTGAACCACATCCCAGCCCTTGTTACAATTAAATTTAAAGAGCATAAGTAATCAACCAATGTAAAAAGACAGCTTGACAATTTAAGCATCTGCGCTGAGGTTAAAAAAAAAATCATTTTTCACAGGAGGTTCAGCTGCAATAATAGCACGTGAGCTTTGGTTGAATGCCCAGTGCTATGCTTTTTTTCTTACTAATGCTGTGAGTGTGGAAATCCTAAAGCAGCGATGGAAACAGGAGACAGGACATACACAAATCAGTAAGGAGTCTGCACTGCAGATTCTTTACCTTTTGCCACAGAGACCTCATAGGATCTAGATTCAGACAGATATATTTTTATTAAATATTCTCTTGTAGAAAGGGCTGTCATGCTTAAAATTATAAGAAATTAATAAAAGAAAGATAGGATTTTTGCACTCCCAAAACTGCCAGGGTATTACAAACATAGGTATGTCTAAATAGGCAAAGTGAAATGGAAAATTAAGACAATTTATCTACCTACTGGAGAAAATTTCCTCTTCCATTAAAGAAAGAAAACTCATCATGAATGAATCTGATTAGATGTTCATTTTGTTCAGATACCAGTTCCAACTCTCACATCAGACACATACAGCATTTCTGCCTAATTATGCTTAATATATTTTTCATTAAAGTAAAAATTAGATAATATCCAGGTCTTTTAGTCATACCCAAAGATAGATTTATCAGTTGTTTTTCAATCATAGAAGGATTTTGGACGTTCTTTTGAGTGCTAGCTAGCTACCAACAACAGTAAGTTTACTATTGAAGCTTCTGGTCTGTCATACACGATGGGAAGGTGGTACAGTGGCTTAGTGGGAGATCGTGCTGCAGAGTGCTACACAGCTCTGGAGAAATCAAAATAGCTACTGTTTACTGCCATACTGTCACTTACTGAAATCCTGCTATTAATTCAGAAACTGTACATAATTAAATATTCTTACAGGTTAAAACTTCACATTTGTGCCTCAGTTCTCCTGTTGAATTATGTGTACTGGCAACACAAAAGCAAAGCAATGGCTTTCTTTCTTGAATATAAATGGCACATTAATATTATAAAGAGCCTAATTTATTACTTATTAAATGGCCCCACATGAATGATGAAAGTTAATATAATTATTTAGTCATTTTTCTTCCTCATTCTCTGTACACAGGAAATACCATGTTGTATTCACTACTGGTACCTTTACTGTCCAGCACTGCACATGGTAAGTACTCAATAAATATTTTTAAATGAAGAATAGTTATATTATTTGGATTTTTAATTTGTTTATTTATAGAATAAGAAAAAATAAAAGAAGAAAGGGAGGGAGGGAGGAAAATACAGAAAGCAAAAGAAAAATTCACTCCCCAAAATACTGGTGCATTGTCTGTGTGTGTAAAGCTTACTTGTTTGGGCAAGTTCACTGACACAACACTTTTGCCTATACCAAAGTATCTCCTAGGGGGAAAAGTCAGCTTCTCTTTTGAGGAGATCCTCAAAGGTTTAATGACAATGTTAGCAGGTGGTAAATAGAAATATGTGCAACAATTGCTCAAGGAGAGTCATTATGGTTATTAGTCAGTCTAAACTTTTCCAGCAAGAGTCTGGCAAAGATAGATTAAGCTGGAGGTGTATGGTCAGAGAATTACAGAATTTCGCCACCCAGGTAATGAGGAGGGGCTAAAGAAAACTGCAGATGCAAGCTCAAATAAGAGTGTACAGGGCTCCCCACCTCCTCAGTATACCACCACCAAGAACAACCGTCCTGTGCCAGTGTAGGAGGATAATTTTTTAGCTCTTTGTCTCTGCCTCAATCTTCCTACTAGAGGGGAAGGATTTTAAATTAGTTTTGTAGATTAAATGTCATTTAGATTGAATTTATTTGTGCATGTGCCCTCAAAGGATTTCAAAGAAGAGGCTTGTTTAGTATGTGGAAATATTAAGTAAATAAAATGAACAATCTAATTTCTACCCTCTAGCTAAGAATTTATACATCTGCTCCTGACCAGCCACTAGAAATGAAATAATTAGCCCCTTGATGGAGTACTGTAGTACCATGGATAAATTATAGATTAAGGATGAGTCTAATTTTAACCATGCAGAAGTTTAGTTTTAAAGTAATACATATTAAATTTTAAAAGATTACACTATTCAGAAGTTAACTCACCTGTCATGAATTACCCAAAGTAAGATGAATACACCCAGGTCCTAAATGTTTACACAATATAGCAACATCTATATTTAAAATAATGAATTAGAAATTATTAGCATTTTGAATAATTTCCCAAATTTTTGATTTTTAAAACAGTTAAATTTTCCTATATCCATGTTATGGTTAGATCTTAAATGTTTTTCCAATGGCCTATGTGTCAAAGGCTTGATCCCCAGCTGATTGCAGTGTTAGCAGGTTTGGGGGATGGGTCTTAGTGAAAGGAAGTTGGAACATCAAGGTGTGCTCTGGAAGGTTATACTGGAACCCTAACCCCCTCTTCTTTCTCTGCCCTGACCACTGTATGGTGAACAGACCTCTGTCACCGTTGCTACAGGCCGTGATCTTACCAGAGGCCCAAAGCAAGGTCTAAGTGACCATGGACTAAAACCTCTGAAACCAGGAGCTAAAATAAATCTTTTCTACTTTTAAATAGTATTAAGTCAAAGTATTTCAAAGGTATATTTTGTTAGTTTCATTAAATTAATACTCAGGTTTCCACAACGTTCTGAGTTTTTTTTTTTATATTGAAACATACTTGAGTTGCTAAGAAAAGAGATTTGAGTTGGCTCGATTTTTTAAAAATACATTAATATACATGCTTTCTTTTAAAATTTCATTATAAATTTACAATGCAAAATAATAACAAGCAGTCGAAAGCTTACATAGACAAAATTTTATTTAAACCTAAAGGGAAATTAACTGGAGTTTGTTCTGAGCCAAATAAAACAGAAACAAAGAGTAGTGTGATTGAAAGTGGTTCAAATAGTCAGAACCACAAGATTGAGTCTCTTGCCCAGTCAGAGCAATATCTTCAGCCATTGTTCAAATCTAGAGCAACATTGTTCCAGCTGGCTGGCATCAGGGAGTCCCATTCCTTGAGTTCCTTTTTGAGTAATATACTTCTTGACAACCTGCTTTGATTTGAAAATCCATCTTCTTTCCATAAGTAACATGAAGATGTCAGAACTCCATTGTTCTTAATTTAATCCCTTAATGATGGTCATGCCTATTTTACTGTATTTATAGATATATGCTACATTAAAACTGCTTTGTAAACTTTTGGATAAACAAATTAAAATATGTATTTTCCTATTGAAGTAATTAAAGGCTCCCATTTCTTTTTCTTTCCAGTTTTTCTTACAAACCATCCAGTTTTTGTCTTACCTGCAGGGCTTACACAGAAATATTTGGAACAAATGGTGAAAAGGGTGGAAGGAGGAGCCCCACCTCTTTCCCAATGGGCATGTCACTTGCTCCTATCTAAGACTGGGGAATCTAATACTCCCAGTAGCATATCTTTTCGTAGAGCCCAAAGCTATAGGCTTATTTTTCTCTTAAATATTTTCCTATTCCAAGTTTATCAAAAAACACTTAAAAAATTACATTTTTCTCTGAAATGTTATTCAATCTGACTTCAAATTTTGTGTCCTAATGAAAGTGCAAAATTTAAAAAGTAAAATAAGGTGGGGCATGTGAGAATTATTCATATTATTTTTCAGTGTCTAGATATTCTTTCAAAACGTCAAAGGTGTGAGTTGGTAGGAGCAGGAGAGCAGGAGAAACTGAGACCATACTAGAAGAAAAGAGAAGAAGAGCCCAGAGTCAGAAATAGTCAGCTACACCAGAAGAAAGGGTTGAACCAATAAAATGTGACCTAGGAAGAGGCACAGAAATTAGAATATATAGCACATAATCTAGAAAGATGTTTTGTCAATAAATTAAATGATAAATAGGAAATAGTGAACAAACCTTAAATACATATGGAAGAAACAGGTTTCAATTTTTAAGTATTGTCCAAATGGAGCCCACAACTTCCTTACTATGTTGTCAAATAAGAGCTGCACCAGCTGCATATGTAAAGGGAATAGGTTTGTCCAAGCTCCCTCATCAGGAACAGGCAGAGGTAAGAATGAATTTTGTTAGGAGATAATGTGTACAAAGAAACTGAACAACAACAACAAAATGGAAATGAGATATGTAGGTCTTAACTGTAAAAAGATCCAGCATGCAAATGACTGTCAAGGAAAGGCATGAATAGACCAGAACTAGAGACCACAATTGAAATAATTTCTAATTGTGCATCTAAGCAAATTCTATTGACCAAATTATATTGCTTCAGACAGATAATAAGCCTATATTTCATTTATTATGATTTTCTAAACCTAAATATTGAACTTTCTGGGAACTTGCAGGTATTTGGTACATGATCCTTAGATAGAAATTCCAAATTAGGAAAAGACATAAAGTCTGATGCAAAAGTAGGAATGCATGCAAGAACTGGAGAAATATATACAATAAAAAGATCAATTTTTTCTGAAACAGATTTATACAGACATGACTTAAACCTTCTTGTTGGGACATGGCATTTTCTATCAGTTTTCCCCAAGAACAACTTTTCCAATCTTCCTTAGCATTTTAATCAGATGATCCTTATTTTTTTGTTGAACACATAATTCCCCAAAATACAATTTGCCATGTTTCTTACATGTACATATTTATGAACATCTTTTGTTCCAGGATAACATTTTGTGTCCTAATGAAAGTGCAAAATTTAAAAAGTAAAATGAGGTGAGGCATGTGATAATTATTTATATTATTTTTCAGTGTCCAGATGTTTGTGTAGCCAATAACTAGAAAATAGACATAGTATCTCCCTCCAAATAAAGGACAGATTTGTTTCCCAAGATAATAAAAGTAATGTCTTCCTCCAGGGCAATCTTTGTGCTGGCCTGCTGCAAGTCCCCTTAAAAGGCATGGAGTGTCCTAAGCTCAGGTTTCCTCAGCTGTGACCAGGACCCACTGTGTACATGGCATCCACCTGGACCCAAATCTATGTGAGCCCAGGGGGTTGGGAAAGGAGAAAAGTGAACATGTGCATTAGGCTATGCTGCTGCTCTGCTACATGTAATAAAATACTTTGTCTTTTTCCATAGTCTCTTGTTTTCTGCCAGCACTTATGAAACTATGGCAAGCTCAGTGGTTAGATTGCAGCTATTTTCAAATCTCACATAGTTTCTAATTTTTAGACTATATTTATCAAATTTTCTGCAGTTATGGAATGGCCACATAAACAGCTTTTGACAAGTGGGGCTTCAATGGAATTGCTTTGTTACATTCATGGTATATACTTGAAATTAGAAAGTTTTTCTACTGGGCTCTGGAAGTTTCAGAGCCCATTAGGGAACACAGTGTAAGTTGAGGAATACACTCCATTCAAGATTGTACAATAAGCTAGGTTTCATGGTCTCCAAAATTATATAGGATTTCAGAAGATATACATTTTTATTTTATTGAGCATGATAATGGGCCAGTTACTTACTAAATGATGAAGGTTCATTAACTCCATCAAATCTCATGAAATCTTTATAATGCAATACTCATTTTACAGGTGCATAAACTGATTATTTACAAACTTAAACTTGACCACCTAGTAAACTGCACCCAACTGGAAATTGGTATATAACTAGAAAAATTAAACTAGAAAAATTAAATTAGAGAAGAGCAGGGATAGAGATGGACTCACTTTTGTTGATACAATCACATACAATATTACAATTGGAGCTCCAGAAGGGCCAGGGCCTACCATGTATCCAGCACCAATTAACGTTCCTGATATAAACGGGGTAACTGATACTTGTCAAATGAATAAGGGAGTTGGAGTCACTTAATCCCACTATCTCTCAGTTCTCTCATAAAAACATAATAGAAATTAATTTTAAAAATTGCTAGAATTAGAAATAATACATGAATAAATGCTACTGCCATATATAAGACAGACAATCGATAGCTATTATACTTAGTGAACATATATGTAAAGAAAAGTAGCAGGTAATTCATTAATTTCTTCTGATCTTTATTGACCAATTCTGATTCCCAGAGTGAATTATGGTAAACATATTACACATGGAGGCACCCTACCTTATTTGGCATCTAAATATGAATTAATTGGTTAATATCACATGTTAAAAATTCAAGAGTAATCACAGCATGGATGTAATTTTATTGTTTGCTTAATATTTACAGCAGGTGAAGACTGTGTAAATACCCATCAGGTCAAAAATTATCTTCTCTGAAAAAAAAATAGCCAAATTAGCTAGTTAGCCCATATATAATGCTGAATCCTGGAGATGAATACATTCCCAAGCAGCTGCACTGCATAATTAAAGTGCAAATGTTGGTTGATAGCCTGCATTTTCCTAATCTCTAGCATTTTTCTTAGTTCTGCTTTTTTAAAAAGAAAATAGAAAGAATGAAATATTGCTAAAAGAAGAAGAAGAAGGAAGAAAGAACAAAGAAGAAGGAAGAAGAATGAAGTAAGTACAAAAGGAGGAAGAAGAAACTGACCAACATTCTGGACCCAGTCTTTACCTAATGTTTTAAAAATATTGAGCAATTATAGCTTAAAATACTAAGATCTCCACAGCAAATCTTTCACTTATTACAAAGAGTCATTCCATCATGAATGGACACAAATCAATGTGGGATTAACAGAGGAAAAGGGTGAGACTGAACCAGTCTTATGAAAGAACAGCGTCGAAATGTCCTTCCTGACTAAGAGCTCAAATAGATGCCTAAAGGGAAGAAATTGAATTAATTCCAAACAAAAATCCTCTGGAAGTATTTGCAAAACTAGATATGTAATGCATTTAGTAATGTGGTCTGAGTTCTTATAAAAACAAAACTAATAATTTTGTTCTTATAAAGATTTATGTAAAACCCTAACAATAAGAACCTAATGCAGATCAACCCAAATAATGGTAATCATTAAGTTCTACTAAATGAATGGGCATATTCAATTTTCAAAAGGCATCTCTTTTAGTTGGCAATTGAAAAAACCTTTCTAAACATGAAAAACTTGAGCAGTTTCAAATAGGAAGAAATTTAAAATTAATGTATATCATATATGAGAACAAATATTTTAGGTTATTTATATTTATTCTTTAGAATTATTATGTTTTAGGTAGAAAATAAATCTTTAAAATATACACTTATAAAATTATACTTTAGAAATAAAAAGAGGTTTAGCAGTTCATTAGTATAACATTGTAGATCCAGTTTTCTGTTAAATAGCAGGTATAAGATATTGTTGCTGCCCCCATTTCTTGCTACAGATTTTATAACTATTTTGGGATATGGCCCTATTTCAGTCAGATTTAAACTCATTACTACATTCACTTGGTGGAAGAGAAATTATCTGTCATCTTATATTTGACAGGATGTTCTCCTGGGCTGTATATTTTAGGTTCAAATATAGATTCTGCCTCCTTCTGTCGTTTTGAGTCTTGTCTAGTTAACTCGGTAGAGGATACTGTATTTGTTAAATGCTATTTAACTAAATTCTAACTATTACTGATCTAAAATAGTCACTTATATATTCTTTTATTTCAATATTGTAAGTGTTTGATTTCCTCACTTTGTTATACTACCTTCAATTGGTGCCTAAATCTTAAATGCACACTGATCATTATTTGGGGGATAGAAAGCATATATTCCATATCTCTTTGAGAGCCAGAAATGAGAACTGGGACAGCTGTGTTGTGTACTACATTCTCCATTACTGGTTCTTATATTTTTGTAAGAGCTGCTATTTTTGAATGCATCTTATGAAAGTACTTTCATCACATGGCTTAGTGATGAAGTCATTTCAAGCTACAAGGTAGGAATAAAAAGTCATCTTTTCCCTAAAATCAATTCTACAAATGTTCAACAAAATCATTGGCTACAAAATCAGATGTGTTTTCCATTCTTTATTCTTAACACAAGTTTTAATTTTTCAACATTGTAAATCTTTTACATCTCTATCAGTGGCATTGCTTCAATCTCCTTTTATAACACTATTCCCCACTTATTTTTAAATATTGAAATAATGTACTATAAAATATATTTTCTTTATTAAGGGAACTTCTGACCTGTTTCTTACTGACATCATAGTGTCTTCTATTTTAATGTTTACTGACTTCTGACATTTCTCAGCTAGAAAAGATATATTTCTCATATTCTCTATGGTGATATCACAAAATTTCAAAGTTGGCCCTAGTATGATGAATGTAAGTCAACTAATGTGTGATTCAGATCATTGTTAAAATTTATTTTTTCAAAAAGTTTTGTAGCAAACAAACTATATCCTGTCGATAAAAATTCTAATTCTCAAAATTTCTATACATGCATCTTTATTAAAGATATCAGATCTAAGAGACAATGTTTTTAAGAGTAAGAATATAGTAAAAGTTAAACAGTATCCTAATCACAGTGAAATATTGTAAATGTTTGAGAATTTATTTAAAAATGTGTACATACCTGTAATACTACATTTGCAATGCTGATGTCTCCTGCTAGATCATAAGGAGGAACTCTCTTCAGAGTATGCAGACAGAGTTGCAGTAAGATAGGGAAGTGACACTGACTCAAAAGTTCTGGGAAGGAGAAAGAAACAAATTAAAAAAAAAATCCAAGTAACAATAAGAAAGTAGGAAACCCTGTTTCTTCTTCCAACTAGGTTTTATTGGACTTAGAAGACAATGAGTTGGAGATTTCACTTTGACTAGTGTGAACAAATCAATATCATCCAAGCTCAGACAGTTTTGAGATGGGAAAGTAATGTTGTTTAATCATCACACCAGGACAATACCACATTGTCCCAATTAACCAGGTGGATACTGCTCAGGCCACCAAAGATGGATGTATGATTTTTGGAAAGATAGTGAAAAAGGAGTTGTTAGGAGGGACTGGACTGGCACTGTGTGAGGACTTCTCCAGCACACGCTGAAATTCATGGACCTCATTCCAAAAAAATTATGCATATTGTATGTATTTACATATGATTAACATGTAGTATCTGTACACATATTTATGGAGTATGGTGTGGTATTTCAATACATGAATACAAGATGTACTGATCAAATCAAAATAACTAATATTTCCATCTCCATATCATTTCTTTATTTCTGGATCCTTCAAGCTGTTCTAGATCTTTATAAAATAGATGATAGCTACTGTGAACTGTATCATCCCTCTGTGCTGTAGAACACTAGAACTTAGGATTTCTATCTGTGTTATGCTATCTGTGATTTATAAGGAAGTTTAATCACATTCCACAGATTAGTTAAAAACTTCATCCATTATAGTGTAAAATAAAACTACTGATTTTCATTATAGGAAAAATTATTTCTGTATATTTTCTTTCCACATTCCAACTGTTCTTATGCTCCACACTAAGTACCTAATAAAAAGGTGAGGAGAAAAATATGACAGAGAGACATGTGTATTTTTCACCCATTCACATTATAATAAGAATAAAAAGAAGGAACAGATTTATAGTGGAAACTACAAAGGAAACTGGCTCAGGGGGAATCTAAGAGCAATACAAAATGGCTAAGACACCTCTGATCAAAGGGAATAGACTAACAGACTAATAGTTAAATAACAATATTAGTTATTATTAATGACTAACACACAAATGACAGTATATATGAGGTATAACTTTAAACACATTACACATATATCTGTTTCAAACCTTGCAGCAACTTTATATGGTAAATTTGATGATCATCCTCAGTTTTCAGATGAAGAAATTGAAACAGTAATCTTATATATTATGTCTAAGGTCAAACAACTAGTAAGTATTAGATCTGAGATTTGAGTCCAAGCCATTTGGATTTAGAACTCTTGCCATTTAATGTAAAACAAGAAAAAAAAAAAAAAAACAAGAGAATTATGATTGTAAAGACAGACTTGTTCAAAGATAGACTAAGCCTCCCGCATGCCAAATACAAAGAAATTGAAGCAAATTAAAACAGCTAGGAAGGGTCTTCTGATCAGTGGTAGATGAAACAATATTCCTGTAGGGTCTGATGATGCCCAAAATAAGAGTTATCCTTAAATTCTCAATACAAAATGGAGACTAGAAGTTAGGTCTCATTTTAAGCCTTTATTTTTTGGCAATATAGAAATCGTATTGCAATCTTTGCTTTTAGATGATATTGGCATAATGACTTTTGATTATTAACTATTTCATATTGACCTGTAAGCAATGAATTGGGCTACTAAAAATAATGCTGCTCTTAACATTTCTTACGGCTTTATCAAACGCATAGTCTCTTAATTCTGTCAGGGATTGAGATAATATAAAGTTGAGTTTCAGTTCTTTTGAACGATGATCTATTTAATATTCACTCTCATTTGTTTGGTTTTTAAGCTACCAACAGAAAGTCTTGTTTTGTTTTTGTTTTTGTTTTTTTGGTTTTTTTTTTTTTGGTTGTTTTGTTTGTTTGTTTATTTTTGTTTTTTTGCCAGGGTTTGTCCTACTTGACTGACACTAAGCCCATATTCTTCTCTGTGCAGATCTATTTGTCAATCAAAACATCTGCTCTTAGTCATTTGTTCCAAAATCAGCAACTTACAGGAAGAAAAGAGTTGATCCTATTCCTTGGTATTTTTTCTGGTGCTTCCAATCACTCCATGTCCTTGTCCTTAGTGACTTGGAAGTTCTTTGGGGGGCTTTAATCTCCACAGGAGAGTCTGTTCTAACCAGCTGATCTATCACTATGAGAAGTGGGAATAAACTAGTCACCAATACTTAATGGTAGTAGTGATAGAGAATATCATAAATAATATGAGAGGAAAAATCAAATAAATAAAAAAATGTCGTTTTTGTGCGAAGTGCCACTTGAAGTCATTCTTATAGGAACCAAAGGAAAGATTACAAAAATACAAACACAGGACTAAATAAGATTCATTTTCAAGAAAGGGTACTAGAGAATCAGAAAACAATTAATTAACGTGCCAAAATGTCAGACAATTGGAAGAAAGGTATAGCTAAAATTCAAATAGAAACAAAGATCTCTAAAAAGAAAAAAAATATGGTTTTATAGTCAGAAGAAATGGTTCATCACATCCCAAAGTCAGTCAATTAAAGTAAATCTGCATGAATGCACATTTAGCATTGTCAGCTACAGTCTGCAAATCACAACAAATAAAATACAATGCAATAAAATTTGAGATTAATTAAAGTTAGCTAAAAATTCATTATGTTTCTATTAATTCAAGGTTATAAGCATTCTTTAGGTAGCAATCAAATATGTAATTAATCAGGCTTCATGTGGTAGCACATATCTGTAATCCCAGTGACTATGGAGGCTGAGTCAGGAGGATTGCAAGTTCAAGGCTAGCCTTAGCAACTTAGCAAGGCCCTGTCTCATCATAAAAATTTAAACTAAAATAATTTTTTTAAAAAAGGACTGGGGATGCTGGGGGTGCAACTCAGAGGTGAAGAGCCCCTGGATCTAATTGCCACTACCAAAAAAAAAGCAGATATTAATCATTATAAACAAGCAAAAGAGAGAGAAACTATTAATATGCATAAATTTAAAGACAGGAAATAAATAGAAAAGGTTAAATACAGTTCAAGCAATCTGCTTTTTAAATACATATGCTCACACACTCAAAGAAAGAAAAAACTGAGACAATGTATTTAAATGAAAAAAGAAGAAAGCCAAAATATATGAAATATAAATAAATCAGTCAACATATTCTCAAATATGGAGAAGTTTTCAAATAAAAAAAAGGATTGCAATTTATATCTATTCTAATATAGTTGATACTCTCCATTAAGTTAACATTTTTCTATAATTTTAGTCAGCTTTTTGCTGCTGTGACTAAAAGTTCTGACCAGAACCACACAGAGGAGGAAGTTTATTTGGGGATTCACGGTTTCAGAGGTCTCAGTCCATAGGACAGTTGCCTACATGCCTTGGGGCTTTAACTGAGGCAGAACATCATGGCCAAGGGAAGCAGCTCACATCATGATCAGTGGCAGAGAGAATCCACTCACCAGTTAAAAAAAATATATTCCCTAAAGACATACCCCCATACCCCATCTCCTCCAGCTGAATTAAACTCATCAAGGGGATTAATTCACTGATTGGGTTAAGGCTATCATAACCCAATTATTTTTCCTCTAACCTTTCTTGAATTGTCTCACACATGAGCTTTTGGGAGACACATCACATTCAAACCATAACAAATTGTAATTAATCAAATCTGATCAGATATAAAAACAAGAGTTAAATAAACAAAGAATGTTAAATTTTCTGAAAGAAAAGCAATGGGATTAGATGTTGTAAGGTAACCTTTTACAATTAAATCAAATGTTAAAAGAAGTTAATTCTTATGTTACAATAGCTGTGCTTTAATATTAAAAAAAAAAAACAGTAATTTAGTTCAATAGATACTAAAACTGGCCAAGTTAAGAAAAACAATAGTATTTACTAATGATATTTTCCAATTAAATGCAAAAATAATAAAGTGAAATATGAGTTAACTGACTTTGGTCATATATTTTAAGAGTGACACAATATGACTTTTTTGCACTCTATGTAAGAATGATGTATTTATTTAATATTATTAATCTAATAAATAATTTCAATACATTAATATGAAAAGATGACATAATCATCTGATCAACTAAATTTTTTTTTACTAAAGAAATCACTAGAATCAAAAAAATGTAGTTTAGGATTTAAGAAAAATCCCCAATACTTATGTAAAAATAACTTGTATCTTACATATGATTCCAATAAAAATGTCAAAGTATTGAAAAACCTAGTGAAATATGCTCAGTGTCATATGGAAAATGGTGTAATTTTTTTATTAGTTTTGTCTCATTGTACAAGAAATTTCCAGAGACTTAGCTACCTTAATAAAATACAAACATTAATTCCCAGACTTGTGAGATCTGAACAGGATCTGGCTGAATTCTTCTCACGTCTTGCAAGGCTGAGGTATCATTTTGACTATCTTTTCACTGGGAGGATGACTACACAACAATCTGCTTCCAAGCATATTTAGGTTAGTGCCAGAATTCATTTCCTTTTGATCCTATGACTGAAGTACCTGCTTCTTAGTGTCAGATAGAAGGCTCTATCAGGTTGGAAAGACACTCACTGTGTTCCCTGAGATGATGTGCCCACTCAAGGTCATCAGGAGAATGTATCTCCCAGTGGTGGGCTCACAGAGTCTTGTACAATGAAACACAATCAAGGGCATCACAGTCTCTGTCATATAAAGCAATGATATCAAGGAACTGGCTCTCCACTGCCACTGGTATGTTCTGTTGGGTAGAAGCAAGTTGCAGGTTTCAATCATATTCAAGGATAGGATTTTCTGGACATCACCTTAGGATGTATATGCCACAATATGCACACTACTAGAGATGCCTAAATACAAGAGTTAAAACTATCCAGGCAAAAGCATAACAGGGAAGCAAAATAAAAGATTTAGCAGTTGACTGTTTATATGTGTAAACCTTTTAATATAAGCTAAAGATAACATTTAAGATAGAGTGCAGCTGAAAATACTTGTGACCATGTAAGTTGTCAATAACTGAGTTCCACAACAGATAGTGAAGGACCATATGGAATGACTTCCCAGGTGTTTGGGTTTTATCATGAAGACTCTACTATACCTGGGCAAGAGATTCTCAGATTAAACTCCATTTGACTTATTTAAGCTACAGTTCCACTGTGCTCCTTCCAAGTTCTGAAAAATTTCTGAGTTCTGAAAGTCAAAAATAAAGCTGTTTTGCTTTTTGTTTTTGTTTTTTCAGATAACAACCTTTTAAAAGTGGGAGCTAAGATAATTATTTGGAACAAATTAGATATAAATTTATTAGGAAAACAATATAAAAAACAATGTGACTCTCAGTCACAAACAGAAAAAACAATACCACCATTGACCTCCAAAATAATCAATAAAAACAGTGTTATAAAAAGCACTAGGAGACTGGGGTTGTGGCTTAGCAATACAGCGCTTACCTGGAACATGTAAGGCACTGGGTTCCATCCTCAGCACCACATACAAAAATAAATAAATAAACAAAATGAAGGTAAAAATAAAAAAATAAAAGGCTCTAGGAAGGGAAATACTTAAAAGGACATCTATTTTGAAAATATCAAATTGTTACTACATTGGTGACTATGAAACTGTACATTTAGAAAGAATACACAATGCTGGCTAGTTAGTTCCCCCAGCAACTTCAGTTTTGTGAAGAGGCAATACTGGTTCCCTGATACTTTTAAGAGTTAAATTCTTTAAATTTTTAAGGGAATGGGGAAGCGAGGCCAACATTCTGGTAACAATAAGTCTTTAGACAGTGAGTTCAAGGGCAAGACTGAATTTCAAGGGAAAGTGATTTTTTCCTTTCATAACCCCAGATTCCGATTATAGGCAAGAACATGACAACTTAAAAGTCAAACTTAAAAGTCACTTTAAAGAACACCTGGCAGGCTCAGTTGTACCACACCAAAATGAGTATCACATTCCTATATAAAACATTCATGCATGGGGACACAGCTAGTCCTAATCCATCTGTTGTTGAAAACATATAAAGAAAATAAAAGAGGAGATGAAATGAACGGTCTAAATCTCCCTCTGAGGGAGCTCCATTCAACCTTCTGTGGCAGCTGTTCTAAAATGATTTGCCTGATTTCTTTCTTCATGTTTCTTACATTTTAATTTTGTCTTTGTTTTGTCTGTTTTTCCCTCTGAAAAAAGGCATATTTTTCTGATGACTTCAATGTGGTTACAAATATTAGTGTTATTAAAATATCAGCAGGTAAGAAAGGCAAGTAAAACATTTAAAACTTATTTAAAAATTAGTTTTTAAACTAATTTAAAAATAGGGGTTTTTTTTTACAAATATTTCCAAAGATATAAGAATTTTGTAAGAGATACTTTTTTTCTGTTTTAAGGATGTGCAACCCACAAGTAAAACATCAAGTGAAATTTTTTGATAGACTGATGTATACCTTAACCAATAAAACTGTACAAGCAATTACTGGTAAATTATCAGAATAGATTATAAAATTTTGCAATGTTAATGAAGCCTACATTCTCTTTGTCTTATATATTTACTTTTGAGCAATGCATGTTCTTAAAATTATTGTTATTCTCATAAACATAAGGCCAAGCATGGTTCATGATAATTAAGAAGATATATAAGCCAAGATTTAGAATAAGGCATTGATTTAATTCATTTAATGTTTTAATAAATGTTTAAATATATCACTCTCTTTTCATACCTATGAGTCACAATTCCAACATCAAATGTCCAATGACCACATATACTCATATCATATAAGATTTGAGTAAGTAATTGGTCAGATGTATAGAAATGTTTACCCATGAAATTAGGTGATCATTGAAACACAAGCAGTCTCTAAGGGAATATATCATTATTTATGCAACTCAACACATATTGTGTGACTACTACGTGTACTCTAATGATGGGGAATGCAATTAAGAAACTCTTAATGAATTTAGAACTCAGTGGCAGAAAAGAAATAAAAATTTTTGTCTAATGTCATGATATGATGAAATTCAGAATTTCACTGCTTTATTATGTACATAAAAGCTTACAAATTTTAGTTATTACTTAGATCATAATCACTTAGTCATATTTATGATTGGCTTTCATTCAGAAGAAGAATTCATTTAGGAGTTATGAATAATAGCAGAGTGGTTTCCAGAATAAAATAAAAGATAACATGATTTTTCTGGACATTGCCCCTTAGTCACTGCATCCTGGTGTATCAAAACTGGAGGACAATGACTCAGGACAGAAAAAAAAATGGAAATTATGTTATGTGGACACCACTATGACTTGGTTGAACCAGATCAATTTAAAGTTTTCTCTACTTTGGATGTTTATATGACCTCCAATTTTTCCAACCCAATAATCAATCTTCTAGTATATAAGCTTTTGTACTTTCCATTCTATTTTCATACAATAAAAATTTACTTGTGAAAGGTTCAGACCAGAATATACTTAGAAAATTTGGGGCACATGGCCAAATGTCTTGAACAATAGTATGTTTAACTCTTACTGAAAATCTGATATTACAAACATTAAAATTGCCCTGTTCAGTAAAGTAGAAATAGCTATAGAGTACTGTTCACATTTAACATTTAATTAATAAAAATTAAACAATATTAAAATTTAGTTATTTAGTCACAACTCTCACATGTCAAAATCTCAATAACCACATAAGCATAATGGCTATCTTGAATGGCATTAAAAAAATATAAGTTTCTTTTCAATATCACTGCTGTGTCAATGTTTTGAATACTTCCACATCTACTATAAAGCAATATTTTGTTTTTTAAAAATGAGATTGAACATGTGCTTTTATTTATTTATTTTTTACATTTTAAGAAATCTTTACATATAAGAGATAGGAATCTGTCTTTTAATTATTAGATTTTATTAAGTTCCATAGAAAGATTATTGCTGTCATTCTTGGTAAAGCTAAAGATTATGGAAGGGAATGGTTTAGAATGAAAAGATAATAAAAATTTCTTCTGTTCTGAGTTTTGTATCTTATTTTTCAACCACAATTATAGAAATTATTTATTTTTAAAAAATTATATCTTTGACATTATCTGGGAATATTCCATGTGACACAGGAAAAGGGTATAACTTTTTAACTTACATATGGTAAATCACTTATCTAGGTGAAATTTATTGACTTATTTCTCAACATCCCACTATCCTGAAAAACTCCTATTTCCTAAGATTTCAAATATATTCAAGTCTTTTCTATACTTAGTTTTATTTATGAGTCTACTTTTCATCTGGCTGACTTGTGTAAAATAAATGTTTTAAATGCCTCAAAATTTAACAAGGTCAATTCTCCTCTACTATTTTTTGTATTAAACTTTGTAGGCATTTTGACATGTTTTATTTTGTAGATGATGTCTCAAATAATTATATAGTACAAAAATGAAAACAATTTGAATTTTTGTCAAATTAAGGTAATTTAAAATTCTCTTTTTGCTCTCTCTCTCTCTGAGGACTTTACACATATTTGGCAAGAGATCTGATCTATATTCCCAAACCTATTATCCAAAAGTTTAATTTCCATTTAGCAATATATATCTCTTGTTTAGGAGATAATAGACATATGTATCCTCCTGCCTTAGCCTCCCAAATTGCTGGAATCACAGGCATGTGCCACAAAACCCAGTTTAGAATATGTTTTATTTGCCAGTTACAATATGTGTAACTGGCAAATAAAACATATTTATATTTATTCTTTTCTTCTTCCTTGGAAGAAATGTATATACTTTCTTTTCATGCAAATTTTTATTAAAAGATATTTCCAGATCTATCATTACAATTACTATAAAACAACACAATATCTTATATGTATATTTCTATGCTATTATTGGTGAAAATTTTTTAAATTCTTTATGATTATGCTTTTATTTTGCCTTTAACCTCAACCAAGAAATATTCATTAATTTCCATATCTTATATTCCTGTATTTTAAATGCACATGATCATGATATCTGCAAATAATAATAGCTATAATAAATAAGTCCATAAAGTAAAATTGTCATTGGAGAGATTGAATTCAGCTTCATTGATTTCTCCCAGAATAAGTAGATTATCCTGTTGGTGGTGAGCTCTTGTCTCCAGACCGCACTCCTCTGGACTAGACAGTAATATTCTATCTTGAAGTAAAACCTTGCTGCTTTTAGGAACATGCTTTAGAGGAAAAATGGCAATAAACCATCTGATGTTTTACCTTAGAGGCCTCCTGAACTGGTAAATTCTGCTTTTCCATGGTGTGAGAAGGAACTCCAGGTTTGACATAGTCCATTTATTCTGTGGCCACTTTTGCATCCTTCACAAATCCTTTCAAATCAGTGAGTGTTGATGGAACACACCAAACTTTCCCTAATTCCTTTCCTGAAAAACCAGAATGCAGGCCCAGGGTTATAGCTCAGTGGTAGAGCACTTGCTTCGCATGTGCAAGGCCCTGGGTTCGATCCTGTGGCACCAAATAAAAGCAAATAAGTAAATAAATAAAGTTATAAGAAATTAAAAAAAAACCAGAATGCTGTCCTCTGAAAGGAAGGAGTGCATGACTTCCAAGTGCTCCACCTAATCATCTATATATAGCATCTTGTATCTGGAAATTAGTTTTGAGGTTGTGATTTGTTCCCTTTTCATTTTGCAGTTTCCCTGATGATTCATTAGTTTTGTGTGTATTTTTATCTTGATATGTCCCGTGTCTTTTCTTTCTAGGCTTGTTGGATGTTTTTTGGTTAGAAATAGATGGTTTCCTTGCTCTCAAGATGGATGGTTTCCTTGCTTTATTCCTCAAAACTTCAATTTTGGTATTTCCCTGTGTCTCAGAGCTCCCCTTTTCTTGAGAATGGCTGTGGAGCTCTTTGTATTTCACAGCTAACTTCTACCACCACTTTACTGCTTCCAAAAGTTGTCAGTTAAACAACACTGAGAAACTGAAAGGAAAAGCAAATGTGAAGTTACCAAGATTTCAATATGATATAAAAATGCTACAGAACTGATGATATTTTGTACTTCTAACCATACTGATCAGATGGTATCTTGAAGTCACATGGGATCTTAGTCTAAGATTCCTCTGGCTTAATTAACATTCATATCTACCTCATTCCTAAATAATTTTGTCACCTTCCTTATTTCCTGTAGAACTCTATCTGAGCTCCAAGACCTCCTGGCATGGACAGAGCAGAATAATGATCTCTAGGCCAGATTCAGTTCTTGAGAGCTCTACCAACAACACTACCACGATTGCTATGTGGAAGTTCTTTTCTTCTTCCATGTAATACCAGAAAGAAACATGCATGTGCACATATACATCAAGAAGATATTTTTTTCATTAATATTTTCCAAATAGGAATCTGGAATTTTGGCTCATGGGGGGATCTTCATGAGATGCTAGACTGATACTTGCAATATCTCTGTATGCTAGAAGCTGTGATTTATAAAAGTAAAGTGATGTGGAATAAGGTGAAAATTGATGACGAAAACAAGACTTAAATAGTATTATTAAATTTTATTTATTTTTACTCCAAAATATCAAGATGTCATTGGCTTCCTATTATTTCAAAAATACTGACAAGCTCATCTTTTTTTTTATGCCTGAAGAGAGGCAAAATTGATCAGATTCATGACTAGTACAGGATTTCAACTATTTTAGCAGTCAGTACAAATCACTGTAGCTAAATTGGCCTTTCCATGATCAATATCAATTGCTAAGCCTTGAAGTTTATGTGAATGCTGTCATGAAATGGTCATGTGAGTTAGATTAATATCAGTGAGATAAGATTATCAATAATAACAGAAACCTTATTTTCCATTATAATTTAATTTTATTGGATTAACAGACTAATCTATAGCTTGATTTTTTATTAGAAAGCAATTTAAAAGTTTTAAAATTATTCAAATCAATGTTTTAAAAATGATCACTTCCTTTTCTCCTTACTGTCCTCATAAAATCAAGAAAAAAATGCATTAGCATTACTATTTCCCACAATTATAATGCTGCTCATAGCTATGACGCAGGCCCAGAAGATAACTGGGAGAAAAAGAAAGAAATTTATTTGTAAATGAAATGAAAGTATCTGATCTTTCATTTCTATCCTACATTTGCATTAACATTATTACTGATGATTTCTCAATATTTGAATGTAACCAAAACTGTGACTTTCTTATAAGTAACACAGCAATTTACTTCATAGTTTATATCATTTTTCCCAATAATTATACACTACAATGTTAACTGCTATGAGTATATCTAAATATATTCATTGTTTTTTGTTCTTAATTTACCACATTTTGTACAGTACAAATAATGGTTTTAAAATTTTTCCAAATGCTGACAAGATTTAAGAAATTATTACTAAAGCATTGTTAAATAGCAACATTTGTGTTTCCTCTGATCTCTCAATGTCTCGTCCCTGATCACAGCCCATAAATTTTTCTTAAAGTTAGAAAAAAATAAGAAATCTGATAAACTGCAATATTATAGGGTAGAATGAGAACAAGGACATGTTTCAGCATTGACAGAACAAAACACATCCCCTGAGGAATTGTTTAGGAATCTGCAGATATTTAGGTACATAAAATTGCATTGACATTTAGTCTTTAACTATAAAAATATTGACTAAGATAAAGGCAGCCACTGGAAATAACACTATGTGGTGGTTAACTATTTTGACTTTCCTTTCAATAATAATGTAGTCTCAGACATCAATGGCTAGCATTCAATACTCTATGTCCATTTTTCATTCATTAATTCAGTGTTACTAGAGTTCTATAGTGATCACTGGCCAATCTAAAAGGAATACAAACACATGCCCGTGAAAAATATTTGTGCTATCATAAAAATAAGGAAATATGAGTGCACATTCATAGTCTGTACTGAAAAGAGAAACTGGAAATTTAAAATTTTGACAAGAAAGATCATATACTTCCTTTCTGAGCTTTGTGAATTCACATAGCTAGTGCATAGTTGGGCTGGAATCAGAACCAAAGTCTACCACTATGCACTGTTAAATATGCAGGCAGAATACTTTTGAGAAGCAACCTCTGTCCAGAGAAAACATAATTCCTCATATGGTACTACAGGTCGCAGCAGTACATATGGCACATAGATAAGGTGTATTGTTAACTATGGCAGATAGCTTTCTAAGTTTGCAAAGGTATCATAACTATTGTGTCGGCTTTTTTTTTTTTTGTAAAATTATCAAAGACTAATAAGGCTACTCTATGAACAGAAAGTCAAAGAAAAGTGTACTTTGGTGTCTATCCACTTTGGAATGAATCCGCTCTTGATACACAGTGCTGACACTCCAGCCACTGCTTTTGAGCCTGAGGTATTGCCTGAAGAAGTGTTTCAGATCATGCCAATGTTTCATTAATACTGCATGTTAGTGGTCTATAATCTCAAATCTGTTTTGCTAATTAATACAATGGAAGGTCTTATTTAATATTTTCACTCTATCAATATTCATGAATAACATGGTCTTGCTCACTATTGGATACTAAAACTTTCTATAAGAGTTTGTTGTTACACTGATATTTAATCATTGACTTATAAGCGTATTGACCAAGATACAGTCAGCCACTAGAAATTACAATATGTGATGGTTAATTATTTTGACTTTCCTTTCAATAATAATGTAGTCTTAGACATTGGTGGCTGACATTCAATACTCTGTGTCCATTTGTCATTTATTATTTCAGCAGGTATTTATTGAGCATCTAAAGTAGTTTCTTATGGTTGGAGACTTCTGGCAAATCCTTATCATATAGTTTAAGGAAAACTTCTGCAGGAGATGGTTTGTGTAAATACAGTTGCATATTCTGTATTAAAAGAGAAATTTTAAAAATATGCTTTATGTTTTCTGATTTTATCTTTAACATTATATGGGTCTATCACATTACTTCCTTTTTGGGAACCAAGGAAACAATGCTGTGTTTTGAATATTTGAGTATCTTTCCAGTAAAATGCACAGAGCAGCAAGAGGCAATTTTCACTTTATTAAGAACTAGGTCAAAAGCAAATTTATTCTTTTAAAAAAATCTGTATGAGTTGAGGTAGTAATATAGACTGTTCCAGATTTTTCCCCATTTTTACATTTGTATTACCCCCTATAAGATTGTTGTTAAAACATTTTACAAGCAATAGTGGTTTTGCATGTTGGAGTTATGATGATAATAATAGAAATAAAATGTATAATTAATAGAATCATGCCAAACCTAAGACAACATTTCTAAAACTGTATCTTTGAAGGAAAGCTAATCCAAGTTTCAAGCATAACTCATTGTTCTCTTTTTCTCTTTTAGAATGTGGTTATACTTTTTACAGATTTCAGGTATAAGTGTGCAAAGAGATAGCAGATATGTCAAGACTGATTATTTCTAATCCAAATCAAATATCTGCCTTTGCCTTAGCAATTGCTCATAAGCTGAGCAGAACAGGCATTATCACACTTGCATAAGACAAAAAGAGGAGCTCAGGGGTCTAAGGAGGACATCCTTATTAAGTACTCTGGTTTTTCAGTGGTGTCCTAGGAAAGACTCAACAGAGAACTAAGAATAAATTGGAAAAAGAAAGAAAACTGATAATAAAAACAAACCCAGAGCAGTCCAGATATTGAAATACCAGATGCATCCTTTATAATAAGAGTAACTAATATGTTGACTATAATGCATAAAACATAGAAATTCAGCAAAGAATACTTTCATTTAAAAAATACGAACAGAAGTATTAACTAAATCAAACAAGTCAGTGAATTATTAGTTTAGTAACAGATTTCACAGAATATTTTCCCTCCCTCTAAAGTTTTTTTTTAAAAAAATAAAAAGATTAATGAAATTGAAGATGGTTCCTTAGAGGCTGTGATGGGGGTGGAATCAATGGAAAATACACTGAGGCACAGAAGAGGCATACAAGATGTGTTACACCATACTTAATGTGACCTGTAACATGGAGTCTCACAAGGGAAGTACAAAAAAAGAAAAAAAATGTGTCAGCCACACAAGAAAGAAAATAGCAGATGATCTTCCACAAATGATAAACACATTAAACACGGATTCAAAAAGTACAATAAGACTCAAGCAAAATGAATAAAAAGAAAACTCCTATGTAAACCATAGGCACACCAAAAATAAAAAGAAAATCTTAAAAGCAAGTAGGAATGAATAAATGTACCAATTATCAACAAGTAAAAATACAGAACCAAGAGCTGATTTTTCTACAGAAATTTTGGAAATAGAAAATACAATTTAATTTTCAACTGTTACAAGGCATGGGCATAGGATGCTGTTCCCAGTGAAAATGTACTGCATAAATGAAGATAAAATAAAGGTCTTTTCAGATGTATAAAAATTAGGGGAATTTGTCACTAAAGGATTAATACTAACAAAGATGTTTCAGGAATACTTAAGGTAGAGGGAAAATGATCTTATGTAGAAGACTGGAAATTAGAAAGGAATAATGACAAATATTTAACCTTTTGGTAGATCTAAATTAACAGAGCATATTTAACAATAATATTAATGTCTTGTATGCATTTAAAAATTGTGAATAATTAAAATAACTGACCACCATAGAATTAAAAAGAAAGCAACAAAAAATTAAAGCATTTTGAAGTTCTTGTATTGTTGAGAGTGTTAAAAGAACTAAGTTAAATGGATTTCATTAAATCACTTATAGTAATTTTTCATGTAAACACCCAAATGTTATTTTTAAAATATTATAGATGAAAAGATTAATATCAAAATGATCAAATTTTTCAAAAAATGCATAAAAGAATAAAATGAAATATAAAAAAGCAGAAAGTAAAATGGCAGATTTAACTTAATGAGGTATTCTACTCAATGTACCAGTCAAAAGATAGCCATTTTTATCCTGTATTTGTAAAATAAAGACATAATTTAAAATTTGATAAAATAAAAGAAAAACAGGCAAAAAAGTAACATCATTAGTTAAATAAAAAATTGATTGTATTCAAAGTCAACAGTATTAATATACTAATATAAAAATAAATAAAATGATTGTGCTTGATTAAAAAGTCAACTATATGGTGTTATATCTAAACAGAAAAAAAAGATGAAAAAAATTGCAAGAGATAAAAAGTCATTTAAAAAATAACAGAATCAATCAACTCAAATTATTTATTTCAAATATGAATATATCAAACAACCAGGTCTCAAAATATTAAAAATAGAAATGAATAGAACTCTCAGTAGGCAAGAAGCTTCTGGGTCAAAAAGGGAAGACAGTTTATTATTTACTACCATAGCAATAGAAAAATATCACTGTAGCAATTCTCTGCTACCCAGTTCTGCAGAACAATGTGTCTCATAGAACGAAGTATGTATAAGCAGTAGGATGCATTACAAGAATGGATACCCAAGTAAGAAAGCTTCTGATCTTCTAAGAAGGCCCCCCACAACACATGTAACCAACCTTTTATCCAGAAGAAGACATTTATTATTATCCTGGACAGAAAGCACATCATCCCTCTGCACCAAAGGAAAGCACTGGCTCCATCTCCCAGAGTGGTTTCCCATCCACTCTTGAAAATAAAATTTAAAATAAAGGTTTATTTCAGGTGTGTAAAAATACTACGGAGAATTACCACCCACCATATTCACTCATATCTCAAAACCACATGTACCAGAAATATATACACTTCTTATCTATCAGTATTAAAATGTCTATTGATAATATATCAAAAGAAAAAAGAAATGATGAAGAAATAAGTCCAATATTGGAAGAATATTATAAATGCACAAACCTAAAAAAGATTTCTACACAGAAAACATAAATAACACATGTAAAACAGTAAGAAAAAGATAGTTTAGTTTTCAAAATCAATACATTTGATTCCATAAAGATAAATCATAACTCTTAGATTATAAAAGATAATGTAACTATCATAAATGGATAATTTGCACCAAGATTTTATTAACTCTAATGCTGACACTCAAAGGAGAAAAGATTCAGAGGTTCTGAACAAGAAAATCACAGAAAAGATAACTCAAATGTCCAAGAATTAGACATGATATGACAGGGTATCCAACCCCCTGCAAAATAGGAAGACACAAAACCATTGACCACACCACCACCATAACAAGATAGCATTTCATACTCAAAAAACATAAATAACACAGATTAGCAAAATAGGAAACATATTGCTATAATAAGACTGCAATAAAAACCATATTAATTCTCAAACTGAAACATAAATTTAAGAATTCTTATTATGAAAAAATACAAGTTTTTCTACTTACAAAAATTTTACAAAAATATATAATTTGTGAACACTTTTTGTGGGAGTAATTTTAGAGAAAGATTCCTTTGAAGTTCTTAATTAGCTTCATGGGAATTCTGCTTTTGTGCCTAAGCAAGAATGTTGGGAACTTGGAAGCATTACAAAGTGTGATATTATTATAATTATACAGATAAAGGACACAGAATCTCACAAATGTTACATAATGGTCTCAAAACAATTAGCTAGCAAATGGAAGAGCTAGAATGCAAATTCATCTCCAGTTCCTTACAATACCTATGAAGTATTTATTTAAAGTCAAAGATTTGTTAACATAATATAAAAGTAAAATTACAATAGTTTTTCAACTTTAATCTTAATGGTCTATGAATTTTGAATGTTAATTAAGAAATTTTGGGATTACCTAGTAACAGTTATAAGTCAAAATAAATGTAGAATATGTTTATGTACCTGTCAATAAATCTAATGATGGCATTCTTTGGCTATTCACAGTAATTATATTTAGTGAAGAGAATACCTTAATGTTTCAGTTTTTTCTACTTAAATTTTCATCTTAAAAAATGTCAACCTCTCCACATGGTTTTATTTTCTACCTTTATAATTTACTTTTTGTTTACTTTTACAGAATGTTGTCTTGATTCAATTAATACATTTTCTCATGATGCTTTTTCTGATCTCCATTCAACTACTCTATCCCCTAATCTTTCTATTTAAGTCTTATTTATCCTTTATACACAATTAAAATGTTAACTGTATAGAAAAAAAAAATGGCTACTTCTGCCAGTTTCCTGATAGCGAGTTCTAGCAGATGGTAAAAGGGAATGAGCAAGAAGCAAGAAAATATTCATAGAAAAACTGGAACCAGTCACCATGCTTATATGAAAGTTATTTTTTTTCTGGAACATATTTTTTTGGTTATGATTTTATTTGAATATATTTAATATAGTCACATTTTCTAATAGTAAAATCATTGTTTCATTTTCCTGTGCTACAATCAAATAACTACATTTTGATGGTGGTCTCAAGGAGGACTAAGACTACTTACCATTCAAACAAATGGAACAAGTACTCCTTTCCTTGGTCTCTTCCACTCTCACATCAGAAATGAGAATTATCTTTATTCTGGCAATTTTCAAACTCAATTATATTGCTTTGTTTTTAGGAATAATATCAATCTCCTCATTTATAATCTTTGTTTTTCTGACATCATTTCATTTTAAGAAACTGCATTTTCTCTTAACATTCAGTTTAGGTATGTTTATTTATAGTTTAATTATATTCAACTAATGCAGTTCCAACTTTTAAAAACACTGCAGAAGCTAGATCAAAATAAGGAAAGAATGGGGGACGGAGAAATCCCATGAAACCAGAAGGGAGATCAGTGGAGCAGAGAAAGGGAATTGAGGGAGGGGGAGAGGAGAAAAGAGAGGAAGTGTAGAATGAAATCAACTGCATTTTGCTGTGTACATGCATGAATATATCACAGTGAATTTCACATTTATATTTATCTCTAAAGCACTAATTTAAAGTCTATATATCAATAGAATAGAGGAAAGGGAAAGGGGGATGGAAAGAGGAAGTACTGGGGACTGAAGTGGAGCAAATTATATGCCATGAATATATGATTATGTCAAAATGAGCCCCACTATTATATATAACTATAAAGCAATAATAAAAACATTTCAAAATGAGTAGAGTATCTGATTACTAATATTAAATGGCATTTCTTGGTAAAAACTAAAAAAATTTCATGTACATCCATTTTTAACAGTGATGTTAAAATTATAATTAACACTGGTAGTGATCATTCCAAAATATTTTTTAAAACGGGGGTATTATTTCAAGCTTTAAAGGTGTTTAAAATTCTATCTTGTCTTTTTATTTTACAAGAATGACTATTTGGGAGAAGTATATATTACTCTGAAACGTGATTTTATTTTAGACAAAAATAGTAAATTCTGTATCTTTAGTAACTGATGTTACTCTACCCTAGGAGTAATGGAACTTAGATTGTGTCCTTATATGATTGTCATGATTGCTATCTTGATCTCATTTAATTTTGCCTTTCTTTACAACCTGTAGCAATACCATTGCTTATAAAATGAAATTGTTTATAAAATTTCAAAATCATGATGGGTAATAACAATGATGGCTGAGAAAACCCTTTCTCTTGAGAGTAGGAATTAAATCAATATAAAAGGTGGGAGCAATCAGATAAAAATCCAGAGAATGTTTGGAAATGTATTATATCTTGGGTGTGTTAATAACAAGCAAATTGGAGATGAGTTCTCCCCTCCTAGAAAATCCTGATTTTGTTGCTTCAGTTTCTGTTGCTTGTGGCAAGTTTTTGCTCTCAGTTCCCTTGACTCCAGGTTTAGATGCCTCACTAAAGCACATTTTAGATATAGAACCTATATTCCCTTTAATTCAGAAATAGTAACTCTTTTCACATTATTAGAAAATAATTAAAACGTTCAAAATTAGGTTGGAGTGTTGCCAATTTTTCAGTGGTTGCTTAAAGGGCAATGGTTTGATAACATTTGTAACTAGGGAAACACTAAGGAGAAAGGTGCACTTAAATTTCTGTAAAAACAAAGCTGAATGTAATTACATGGAGAAAAAGTTTTTTATAGCTTGAAACATCTACTAAATGGAAACTAATTAAAATACAAACTTAATGTAAGATAACTGGCTTACTTATTTAGCACTAATCTTCCTTGGCTCCTGTTTTTTTTTTGTTGATTTACAAAAAAATAATATAATTTTCTAAAGCAAGAAAAATTAATAACAATTCATTTTATGTTCAGAATGATATGAGAATCTAATTTTCAGGTGAAAATAGAAGAGGAAATTTTATTTTTCCTCATACAGACAACTGTATGCAATTTCTTCAAACAATTTCAAAAAACATGCTAATAACAAATGTTCTTCGATGTTTTTAAACTGTAGTGGTGTACCCGCCTATGTTGTCTTATAAAAAGACATATGTCTTCATGTTATTGGTAAAATTTTTTTAGAAACAAAAAATTATATTTCTCTGTTTCTCTACTTGCTTTTGCTTACTTCCCAATGTCTTACAAATTGAAACCCCAGTTTTTACCAAGATGATTTAAAAATACAGAATTATTAAATTTAAGGTATTAGAAATATATTCAGTATCTTGATGAAATATTTATACATAGTCTTTAAAATTCCAAAATAATGATCTATTGATTTAAATGGATGTTAAAGTTGCAGGTAATTATTTACTACTATTATAACTCATTTCACACAAACTTTGAAAATTCATGGATAATAAGATGAGCTAAAAATGGGAAAGTGAGAAAATTCTTTACCAAAAAAGGTCCACATATGCTGATCATATTAACATCTGAATGTTACATAACACTGCTAATTTCTTTTTGTTATTTTAAAAGTTCATAAAGCCTTACATGAAAAAGAAGATACTAGACAATTAATACTCAACTATCAATAAGACAAGTCTAAGACAGATGCTCAACACTATGTTTTCCCAGCACCAACTCGACTGCTCATTCTCCCTATCCTGTGTGTGTGTGTGTGCTCATGTTCCTGTATGTGTACCTGTGTGCATGCAGTAGTATTTAGTTATTATCACTTAGATTTTCAAATTTCCCTAACTTATCTAAAATAATTATCTCATTTGCTTTTATTTGCAATGGGTAAAATGTTGTTGTTTTTATTTTTTAATTTATAATGCTTTTCCCAGAAACAATTACTCTGTATGTAATTGAGTGCTGCATGAATAGGACAAGTTGAGAAAAAAGACCAAATTTTTATGTCATCAGTATCCATATCAGTGAAAAGCATATATCTGATATTCAAGAATGATTTAGTAAGTAAGCAAGCTAACTATCTTCATATAATAAGACATTTTTATTCTTTTATTTCAAAAAGATTACTGATTAAAAATAATAAACGGCACTTCAGCTATTAATGGGATTTAATATAGGATTAAGTTTTTTCATGATATAACTGTAGGAAAAAAATGTACATGGAGGAGAATGGGCAAGATTTACTACTAATCATGTTAATTAGTAAGTATTTTTAAAAATCTGTTATCAAGAATATTAAGAAAAGTTATCAGACCAGGAAAATGGTCTCTGAATCGGCACCTGCATGGCTCAGTTCTTGATTCCATCCTGTTCAATATTTTTATAAAAAAGAAAGGAAATACATTTATGAAATTAGTGAATAAAGTGATTTAATTTTTTACTCTAGGCATATTTACTCGCATATATTCTTGTTACTCTTGATTCCTCTTAGAATGTGATTTCCAACGCTGAGGAAAACTCCAGATGTGATCCTCCAAGGCTAAGGATGATACACATTAAAAGTTGTTTGAGGAGCTGCGGTTATGGCTCAGTGGTGGAGCACTCACCTAGCATTTGTGAGGCCCTGGGTTTGATCCTCAGCACCACACAAAGATAAATAAATAATAGTATTGTGTTCATCTACAACTAAAAAAACAAAAAACTTAAAAAAAAAAGTTGTTTGAAGCAATTCTTCCTCACCCAAGCACAGAGACAGATACCAAATGAGTCCGCTAAGGTATAGAATCTCCAAATCCCAGACCCATAAAAGCTGAGAGTCAAAGGTGATTGGTTGCTAGAAACTGGGGATTGGGGCTGGGTGGGGAAAACATAAAAAGTTTCAGTTAGACAAAATAATTCTATTATTCTATTGCACAGCATGGTGATTACGGTTAATAATATTTTTGTTTGTATTTCAAAATAACTAATATGGATCTTAAATGTTCTTACTACAAAAAAATAAATATGACTGGTGATAAATGTGTTAATTAGCCTGATTTGATCATGCCACCATGTATACATGTATACATGAATTAGAATATCACATTGTACTTCCTAAATTATATATTTATAATTTATGTATATTATATATTATAATATATGTTATATATTATAATATTATATATTATACATTATATGTATATATAATTTGCTCATATAATTTTTGTCAATTAAAAATAAAATAGAACCAAAAGTAAAATAAATATAATCAAGATCTAAAAATACAATCAAAATCTAAAAAATATAATCAAAATCTAAAAATTTGAGAGACACAAGATCTGAATTATATAACAGGAAATAGGAAGGTACTACATATAAGAGAGAAAGCAGAGAAAGAAAATCCAATAGCCAAAAAACTATATGACTTAGAATAACCTTTCTTGGTCTCCTTTAAAAAACCCAATCTTATCATAGTTATGTAGAATGTTGGCTCTTGATGCACGAGACCTGCAACCTCACTACAAAAGTTAGGAGTATCAAAATAATCTGTTTCCATTTGTCTACTGTCCCTGAGACATCATAGTGCCCATGGGAGCATATACCACCTGCATTCTTTTAAATTATTAGTCTGTTCTTCTATCTAGGAAGCTGAGTGCCTAGTTTTCCCCCTTTCGTTGTAACTTTTGGCTTTCTTTTTCATTTGTTTATGAGAGATGAGAAGGAAAGCTAATATTTTTTGTCAGTTTTCTTTCACAATATTTACGTGATCAATTTTACTTTACAAAACAATGGACATCATTATACAATGTACATGTATGAAGACTTGAATTGGGATTCAACATACTTTATATATAAACAGAGATACAAAAATTGTGGTATATATGTGTATTAAGAACTGTAATGCAATTTAAAAACCTACATGTATAAAGGCAAAAGAAAAAGAAAGAAAGAAAAAAAAGAATAGCATTACCTTAGATTAGGTAGAGGGGAGTAAAAGGAGGGGAAGCCAGGTGATGTGTGGGTAAGAAAGATAGTAGAATGAAACAGACATTATTACTTTATGAATTTATGTGACTGCATGACCAATGTGATTCTACAATATGTATACTCAGAAAAATGAGAAATTATATCCCATCTATGTATGATATATCAAAGTATATAAGTGCATTCTACTGTCATGTTTAACTAATTTAAAAAAATAAAAAAATTTAAAAAATAATAATAGATAGATAGAAATATTAGCCATACATCATAGTTGAGAAAACTGAATTCAAAACAAAAGTTAAACCAATTCCTACTGAGTAATCTTTGAATTTGAGATTAAACAAGAAACTGGGAATGGTGAGGAAGATATGCTCAAGGAGTTTATAGATTTAGATAGCTAGGAAGTCAGGTAATTACAATACACCATGGCATCCACTGAGATAGATAAATGCACAGAATGTGATAGGAAAACACAGAAGATTATGTCTTTACCTGCCTGCAGAGGTTTACAGAAGACTTCCTGGAGGAGTTAATGCCTGAGTTTTGTCTTGAGAGGACTAACCCAAACAGGTTAACAAATTCTTTCCGATGACAAAGAAGGCATTATTGGAAGTGCAAGTTTTGAAACTTCATCCTATGCATGTATATTTGTATGGTTCAATATTCCTTATACACAAAATATTATGGAGATGTAGAATGGAGATGGTAAGGCTGGATAGGTTGTTAGGGATCAAGCTAAAGGGTTTTGTATCATGCTGACATATTAGATTTTTGCCTATTAATTTAAAGACAGAGATAGAGCCTAATTTAATTCTATTCCTATGAGGTAAAAATTCAAAGGGGCCTGAGATAAAAACCAGGAAAACTTATCAATAAATTACTAAAGTCAAGAGGTGGCAAATGTCCTCCTAGTGAGAACTAGCAATGGTGAACAGAAGGGAGCTATTTAGGAAAAATATAATAGCTGAATATATCCTGGGAGATAATTGTTGAGGAAGTTGAAGAACAAGTGGCAAGATTTACCCACAGTTTTGAGTTAGATAAGTAGATGGGTAAGAATACCAATTAAATAAATTAGAATATATATATATATATATATATATATATATATGACATTATTCAGTTTTTATATTTCTGAGTTAGAAGTAATTGAAAGACATTTGATTATTGATAGCTTTGTGTTAGACCTGAAAAATAAATAGATAAGGTATAAACACAAAAAATTAAAATAGAATACTGAAGAGTTATTCTAGGAGAGATTAAGAATGTGAAGAGAAATTGACAACACACAAGAAATCTATAATTATCACTTAAAGATCTTTTATCTTAAAGGATCAAAACAAAAATATTTTAAATACTTTAAAAAACATTTAAATACTTTAAAAAATTCTGGATTAAGTAAATGATTCTTTGGCTACTCTTACCTGGGCTCACTCATATGGTTACTTTTACCTTCTGCATTACTGGATGATGCTCTCAGATGAAATGCCTGTGCTGACTAGGCTGTATTTCTATACAGCCTTTTATCATAATGATTCTGAACAGAAGGATCTGGTGTTGACATTTCCTAGAAAGTGAAGACTAACATACAATGAATAGTAATAAGAGTTATATGAGAGAAATCATAAGAATTATGTCATGGAATCCAACGAAAGAAAGAACATTAAAAAGCAGAGATTACCCAAGCATGGTGCTAAAAATCTGTAATCTCAGTGAGTCAAGGATCACAAGTTCAAGGTCAGACTAAGCAATTTAGCGAGGCCCTAAGCAACTCAGTGAGAACCATTAAAACTCTTCTAATTCTGCTTGTCAATAACCTTTAATTATTAAATCTAATAAATGTACCTACTCATTAAGTCAAAAGGTATTTTCTTCCCCAAGAAATTTGATCCTATTAACTAATGATAGAGTAAGGATAAAATCCACATTGCATTTTATTTAAAATTAAATGAAATTAATGAATAAAACAGTCAGGTTAGTTTTTTTAATATTTTAGGTGGGAATAAAGTAGAAAAAGATTCAGAATAATACAATTGTAGCATTTTATTAATGTAAGAGATAAAAGTATATTTACAGTGTTAAGAAAGAGGGCCAATGGAGAGCCAGGCATGGTGGCTCAAGCCTATAATCCCAGCAGCTCAGGACGCAGACACAGGAACATCATGAGTTCAAGGCCAGCCTCAGCAAAAGCAAGGTGCTAAGCAACTCAGTGAGACGCTGTCTCTAAATGAAATACAAAAAAAGGGTTGGGGATGTGGCTCAATGGTTGAGTGCCAGGGAGTTCATTCCCTGGTATCCCTGACTCAAAAAAGAAAAAGAGTAAGCAGAGATGCAAAGTTTGGGAAGAGACAGACAAGGAAGAAAAAAACAGAAATGTGAAATAGGGAACAGTAAGAGCAAAGGAGAGACAGATGAGAGGAAAACAGAAAAAAAATGAAGAGGAAATAAGAGAAAGAGAGGAAGAGATTGAGAGATAAGCAGACACAAATAGAAACAGAGACAGAAAACCAATTCAATGAGAAAGAGACACAGAAATATAGAAAAAAAGGACAAAGAAGCATAAAGAAATAAGAACACATACAGAGCACTGCATATATGGATATGAAGTCACAGAAAGACCCAGGGAGGCATGGGATAGAGGCTACACCCAGATACACACTCTCTCTCTTTCTCTCTCTCTCTCTCATCTCATCTCTGACACTGAACAGGGATTCGAATGAGTGTTGAAACATGTAAATTCATGAAGAGTCCAGGGGAAAAAACAAAGGATTTATGTGTTCTAAACTCAATATCATTGAAAAGATTAAGAGATGAAATCTATTTGCTGGAAAGAGACATTAGGGGCTCAATTAGAGCAATATTCTTTAATCAAATATGAAGACTTTTTTTTTAACTGCTATTGCTTAGGCCAATACCTGAGAAACTCTTATTTAATGTGTCTGGTGTGAGTCCCAGCATCAGAAAACAAATTTGCCAAGGTAACTCAAAATTAAAGACTGACTTAACAAACACAGCCATTAGTGAGAACCTGAGGTTATCAATAAAGTTTTGATAATGCTCTAGGGAGCAGACCATGACCATGACAGGGTAGAAGGATAAGTGTTCACTGGCAGTTCCATGAAAATTAGACCCCCTTGCTACATCATGGCACTGCTTCACCTGGTCATACAGGTTTCCATATTGAGACTCAGCTATCCACACAGAGAGGGGAAAAAAGAGAAGATTTCAGGGTCTCCTAGAAAGGGTGAGGCCTTGTGGAATGGATCAGTCTATTGAGACATCAATGCTGGTGATAAATAAGGATCCACATTTGTTAGGAAAGTTATATGCATTAGTCAGATTTACAATATTGTAATGAGATACCAGAGATAAACAACTTATGAGGAAACTTTTTTTTTTTTTGGTTCCTGGTTTTAGAGGCTTCAGTTCATTGACTTCTGACTACAGTGTTTTTGAGTTTTTGACTAGGGAGAATGTCATGGTAGGAAGATGTTATAAAGCAAAGTTATTCACCTTGTGGCATCCAGGAAGCAAAAAAAAAAAAGGCTGGAGTTTCAATACCCTCAACCAATTTCATGTCCACAGTGACCTAATTTCTTTTCATTGGGCTCCACCTTCTAAATTTTTACCCTTGATGGTTTGGGAACCAAGTCTTCCACACATGGATTTTTGGGGGATATTCAGGATCCAAACTAAAGCAACAGATAGAGTGGAAGTAAATGATGGAATTATGAACTTAGGTATAATGTCAAAGGACTGTCACAGCAAAAGGATATTTGTGTGAAATACCTCTGAAAATGGATTACGGTGTTTTACAAGATCTAAAATGGGCAAGTTGGGTCCAGGATGAAATAATTGGAGAATGTGAAATGGAACAAAATCTAAGAACATTAAGGAACTGTGCACCTCCAGTGCTGCAGAGATGTACTGTGGACATGCAGTGGTATACCTCTGAGTGGTACAATGTGTAATGGCAGATTTTGAAGATAAAGTCACTTGGGATAGTTTTTATAGAACATTATTTAATTAATTGACTTTAGAGAAAGAGAACAAATAATGGGTTGGTTATGAACTCAGCTTGGTGCCCTCAGTCATAACTAGCTTGATTGCCCCTGAGTAACGCTATTTAGATTTTCCTGCATACCTCTCCAACAAAGTACAAATAGACAAATCCATGTGAGTGGCATATACACTTTTACAGCTGGGTCGTGGTGTCAGAAAAGGTGCCTGACTCTTTACTATAGCTTAAGACAAACCAAATACATTCCAACTTGGATGGAGTTACAATTTTCCTGACCAATATATTCACCCCTCCTTCTGACCAGAATTGTGGAGATCCATTTGCTCTTGCTGCTGCCTAGAACCATACTTTTGTAAGTAAGTTCCTCAATGAGGTGCACTCTGTGAAACCCTGGATTTGTCTGCCTTTTCTTCCTTCAGTCTTGTGGCACCTTGGGACCAACTCATTCACTGGAACCAGATTATTCCCACATAGTTGGAAACAAGAGTAGTAAATTTCAAGAGTATAGATGAGTTACGTCAATTGTTTAAGGTGATATAGATAGGTGTATTGCACCCAACTCATGACCTGATTCATAATAAGCACTTAATAACAATTAGTTGTTATCACAATCGCTAAGAAACAGAGCCAATGCTAAGTCTATAAAAGTCAAAAGTATGTGTTTCTTCCAATGTGTCAAAAAAATTTCTTTTCCTATGTTATAATTATCCCAGCAACCACCAGTACTCTGTGAAAATAAATTTCTTTTCTAAACTTATGAATTTGGCTGGAATTACTAACAAAATAAAACTTTCTTTGTATTATTAAAGCACTCTTACACACAAATCTTTAAGAAATGAAGGTTTCTAAAGGCCTAACTCTCCCCAGGGAATGATTTCTCTCTACCCTTCCACTAATTACCACTGTCATAACCACAATGACCTCTGAGAGGCACTGCTTTAAGAATCTTATTGGGTGGATTCAGGCAGGCTAGAATATGTAAACACCTTCTATGAAGCCTGGAGAATAGCTGTTAGCCCATATAGAAGAGCAGCATGCATAATCAGTAATTCACAAGCCTCATGTGCATCAGGGCCTTGGGAAGATATGAATTCTAATATTAATGAGGACATGAAACATTGTTCCCAATAAGCTCCTCAGGATAGTAGAATCCTTACACAATCAATGTAAATGGTCTGAGGATCATCTTGGGAAAACACCACATAAACTCCATGTTTTATAAACTTATTAATGACAAGAATCTCCTAGGGGAATTGCTAAAGATAAAAAATTCTGGGATTTTTCCCTAAAGAGTCTTTATGTGTTACCTATGAAATTGGACATGGGATCCATATTTATAAGAGCTTCCAGGTGATTTTTTTAGGCTAAAGAAAGTTTGGTAAAATCTGTAATAACTATCTCAAATATAGACTGAATGTTCCAGTCTCTCTGAAGCTCATGTGTTGGCTTCTTAACCCCCAAGATGACAGTATTTGGAAGTGGGACCTTTGGGAAGTGATTAGATCACAAAAATGGAGCCCTCATGAATGAGATTAGTGCCTTCACAAATAAAGCCAGAGCGAGACTTCTCATCCCTTCCATTATGTGAGGACACAAAAAGTTCCTATCCATAACTGACAAAGTATGCCTTCATCAGCTACTAAGTCAGCCAGCTCATTGATCCTCAGACTCCTGAACTGTGAGAAATAAATTTCTCTTGTTTATAGGCCACCTAGTTAACGTATTTGTTTATAGTAAGTAGCCTGCCTAGACTAAGAACTAATCTGTCTCAATAGGTTCACTCTCCCCTTGGCCAATAAAATTATATGTGTCCTACAGCTTTGCTGTTCAAAGTGACGATCCAGGATTGGCATAACCTGTAAGAGTTTTACAGTTTATAATCTTGGATTCAACTGCAAACACGTAAATCAGAATCTGCATTTTACCAAAATCATGAAATGATTAATAGGTAAATTAATGTCTGAGACGAGGGGGCCTCTGTCTAGCTGAAGAAACCCTCCCTGCTCTCTCCCAACCCACTTTAATTTATCTTTTCTCTTTCACTGGGTAGAATTTCCTGAATCTTAGAACCCCTTTTATATGGGGATGGACCAAGCAAGCTTCTCATATTTCTTACTAGTTCATCCCAGACAGATCTTTTCTATCTCATCCTCAGGAAGTCTCCAATTCACAAAAGCTAAGAATCCTGATTTATCCATTTTCTTGGATTATTTCTCTCCTGGATCACCACCACCACCAACATCATCATCATCATCATCATTATAGTTATTATCCTTATTACTATTACTATTATTATTATTATTATACTGGGAATTGAACCCAAGGATGCTTAACTACTGAGCCACATCCCCACGTTTTTTTTTTTTAATTTGTATTTTATTTAGAGCCAGGGTCTCACCAAGTTGCTTAGGACCTCCCTAAATTGCTGAAACTGGCTTTGAACTTGTGATCCTCCTACCTCCACTTCCTAAGCCGCTGGGATTACGTACATGTGCCACCACACCTGGCAACCAACAGCTTGACTAGAATATAGAATTAGGACTCCTAGGAAGTACAAAAACATATATTCTAACTCAATGATTGAAACAATCAAACTAAGAATCAGAGCTGGCCATGATGACAAAAAAGTAAATATCAAAAAGTAACTGTGCATTGCATTTCACAGGAAACTTAGGACTATTCCAGAAGACCATCAGACAGAATGCTAAGAAGCCAATGCAAAGCAATAATTTCTTACATTTTTACCATTCATGATTTTTTATGTTCAAAAATATTAATATGTTTTTTCCATATCCTAGAAGATAAAGTCAATGTTTTCTTCATTATTCATATTTTAAAAAATGCATTATACATTCACTTAATGTAATATTAAGTTTTAAAAGTGTGTAAATAATAAATAAGTTTGAGAATCAGTGAACTAACAAGTTTTTATTATTGTGGTGCTTCTTAGATCCTTTACTAAAATTCTTTGTGATCCTCCAAGATGAGAATAAAAAATGCAGTGTTTTTCAATTTTACTTAATTGTGAATTACATTTTTAACAGGACTTCTCATATCAATATGCTCCATGGAACACAATTTGGAAATGAAAATAAATAAATAAGTTCTTGAATGCATAAAAAGATGTAAGAATTTTATTCAGTATTTTCTTACCTAACATAATTTTCATCTGCTCTGCCACCTTGCAAGGGAAAATGATGTTGCAAATAAACATATGTCATCCAACTCATGTAGTCTGTGACATTTTAACTTCCACATCTTTCAAAATGTAAGATGTTCCACTTCTATTAATAACCTTAGTATTTCTTCACCCAAACTTCACTGCATTTGATATGATCAAAATACTGAAAAACAATGAAATGTAGGAGGAGTCTACTGAATTTATTTTTTAAATGGAATACACTTTTGGATATAGCCATGTTGCCAGATATTATTATGATTATGTTTTAATTCAGTCAGTGAGTTTTTTAATGAATGTATATTAAGACTATCATAAAAAATATGAAAAATGTATATCAAGTTTAGAGTATCTTCTTGGAAATAGGTAGTTTGAGTTATTTCTTTACATTTGAAAAATCTGACAATTTCCCAAATTCTGCCATATGTTTAAGTAATCAAAAATGAGGTTGCTGCTTGGGAAAAACTCAGGTTATCACACTGACTTCCATATGTAATGGTGGTAAATAAGCTATAAAATGTGTATATAACCACACACAAATACACACACATACATCCACACACACAATAACCTGATACATCATTGCTAATCCAATCATGTGGGCTGTCCTAATGACAGATGTTGATGATTCCACAATCGCATCGCTGCAGCCATTGGCATCAATTATTGAGATGATTAAAGTAGTCACGTTGGCTTTACTGTGTTCTGGTCATTTCATTTTTATAGCTCAGCCTTTGAAAGTCACTTTAAATGGATTTGAAATAGCAACATTTCTTCAATCAGCCTTCATGACAACTAGTTCTATGCTCCATACTGATGCAATAAAAATATTATCATTTTCTCCTTTGCACCTCAAGAATGAAATAGCACATGCAATATAAACATTCTGATATTGCGCTGATTTATCATCTGGAAAAAAATGAGATTCCAATATTACTTTGAAGGAGATGGGGAACTGCCAATGTAAATAGTCAGAGAGAATTCTCATTATGCAGAATGAGATGCATCTGAGCCCTTTTGGTGTTTTTTCAATCCACATTTTACAGTTTAAATATATACTTTTAAAAAGTTGTAAAATTGAAATATATCATTTTGAATAACCAATGATTTTGATTTTTAAAAATCAACCTCTAAATTGAGAAAAATGTATTGGAAAGAAACTTCAATATTTTCTTATTATCTAAAATAATTTTGATGGTAAAACAGCAATTTATAAACTTTTTTTGATAACATTAGAGTATTCAATAATTCTAGAATCCAGTTTCCTGGGAAACAGAATTATAGTTCAAGTAATAAGAATCATATGAAAGCCACATGTGAGAAGATACTGTCTCCTGTTTCTGAGAGCAAATTATGCATCTTGAATCATGGTGTCTATACATGACTAAGAATATTAAATAATTTTAACCATTATTCATGTCTGTGGAATGGATCTAACTCTTTTAATTATCCAGTGATGGAGTCCATACAGCATCAGTTGCCTGGTAATGTACTCAATTATCTCTCTTCTATACCTTATTCTCTCTCATATCCTGAGCTTTAAACTTCATTAATATTCACATTTAAATGAAATTATTATTCTTAGTTTTTTTCCTGTTCGCTTAGACCCTATCGTGTGTTTCTAAGTGAAGACATTGTTGATAGAGTATAGTGATAGAAATATGCCCTTTGGGCCAAGGAGGCTAAAGTTTTAGGGGGCTTTGGGTTGTTGTTTTGTTGTAGGGACAAACAAGGCAAGGCACCGAAGATAGCAGGAAACAGTTTTATTTGGCTGCAGCCAGGTTCAGAAGGCACAACTTTTGCTGTAATTAATCAATCCCCTGAACCCTGAGTTCAGGGAGTTTCAGAGTTTTATACCCAGCATGTAAGGGGAGGGCCTCAGAAGTTCACAGTCTGTAGAAGGTCACTAAAAGCAGCTTTTTCTTTCACTGTTTTTGTCAAGTTAACCCTTCCAGGACAACACCTGAGAAGGGGAGAGCTTCTTCTCCCCTTTCTTTCCTCCCCCTGCCAGCTGTTACCATGGAGCCCAATTGGTAACTTATCTTAAAAATGTAGACATCTCTGTGAAGCCCAGCTCAAGGCCAGAGGCCTTGTTTGCACATTTCTACAAACTACTATATTGGATATGTTTGTGAAAAACTAATAAAGGGGTGTCCAGCACTTAGAGTGCTGGTATTTTCCCAGCCAGTGGCCAAGTAAAACAGGGCGACACGAAAATAGGAAGTTTATCTACATTGAACTCTTTTGCGGAGACTCTTTTGCTGACAATCCTAAAGTCAGCCATGGTGAAGATTTCTGTAGAAGCCCAGTTAAGACTTTCTGTGAAGAAAGGGGGTGCCACTTCAGTTTGGATGCTTTTAAATTTTATTTATTTATTAATTTGTTTGTTTGAGATTGGGTCTCTGCTAAGTTCTCCAGGCTGGCTTCAAACTCACAGTATTCGTGTCTCAGCTTTCTAAATACTTTTTCATTTAGAATCCTTTTCATTATTGTCAGGTTTTTGAAAACACTTTTAAGTAATAAACTGAAAACCAAAAATACAAAATATCACCAAACAAAATTTTGCAGTACATTATAATTGTATTTTGTCCCAGGATAGAGAATTCTGCTTTAAAAATCAGTATCTGCTTTAGAAAATCAGTATCATTGCTATTTTATATTTTTAAGGGAAAACAAACATAAACTCTTAATTATGCAGTAAAAACTTTGAAGAAAAATTAATGACTGTACTAGGTAGCAGCAAATTCACTAATTAGACAAAGGAGGAAAGGTCTTTATATTGAAATGTCAACTAAAATTTAAAGTGTGTGCATTCTTCACTGCTGTTCATCACTTATAAAAAAAACTCAACAGAGCAAAATTTGCTTAAATTATAAAAGGATTTAAAAAACTGGAAATGACCCCAAAACATCAAGAAGAAACAAGAAAAAGTGGATCTTTTACTCTTTGTACCTTGATTAATGTATTAATAGTATGTATATTGGAATAGGTTAACTCAGTAAGTGTAGGTAGTCCATACCATATCAACACAAAGAAAGGTGTGTTACTTGTGCCTGGCTTATCAGAGATAATTTCTAAATCCCTGGAGTCTCTTGCCTCATAAAAATGTCATTCTTTACATAAGAGCTTTGGTCCATGACAGAGAATGTTAACAACGTGATTTTGGGTGGGAAACTGGCTACAGGATTTGATCTCTGGAAGGATGGAGCTCCCTTGGTTTAGAAACACCTGTTCATGTTGACACATATATTTCCTAGCAGAAATAAGCACAGTCTATACAAATCTACTGCAAGCGGACAACAGGAAGCTCATTCCTAGTCTCTCCTAGACATTGCCATGTGTACCTTTTCTTTCTATTCTGATTTAATCTGCATCCTCATAAGATAATAAACTCTAACCATGAGTGCAATGGCTTTACTAGTTCTGAGAATACTGCTAGTGAGTTACTGAATGTAAGAGTGGTCTTGAGGGTTTTCCAACATTATTGCAATGAGACTTTATGTAACACCCTTAAAATATTGTAATCAAAGTTGTGCACACACATACACACAGGATTTCAACAAAAGTTTGAACTTTACATCAAAGTGTTTCTTTGGAGGTTGTTTTTCAACTATTTTTGCATTTGAATGATTACAACAAAAATATTCTACAATAGCATATTATTTAACCGCTTTCAATGCTACATGCCACTGCCACTCCTGTGGACCCACAGTTCCAAAGGCAACAGGGTAGAGTAAGTGAAGTCATGAAGCCAGACTACTTAAATTTGAACCTGGCTCCCATGAATTTAACCAACTGTATCACTTTACTTTGATTTTTTTAAAAGTTATGTAACAGATAATTTTAGAGTTCTATTTTTGTTAGGGCTCAATTTATTAATCCCTAAGAAGTCAGAACAATATCCTTAGCACTAACAACTTTTTAAGTTTATTTTTAAAAATTTTTACCTTAAAATAATTTGGATTGGTTTCATCAGAACTTTTTTTTTGTCAGATGAATGTTGAGTAGGCATATTTTCTAAGTTATTGGATATACTAACCTAATTTATGCTAATTAGGTATAAAATTATTTATGTCTTACATTTACATTGACAACATTTTTGTTTTAAATAGATAGTATAATATTTCTTTTGCTTCAGGAATTTAATGTAGCATAAAAGGAAATTTAAATGACCTTAATGTTTCTTTTTAGCTAACATTTTTTTTCTATTTGCATGCTCATAAGATTTACATTTTTTTCATATTTATGAAAAACAATTCTGCATAGTACTCGCTTTGAACTCTGTAATTTGAATTTCCATGTCTATCACTACCCTTCTGATTATGCTCATTTCTATATCTTTCCTTCTTAATTTAGAAAATATTCCGAAGTGTGTCACCCCATTAGTGATCTCTTTCCAGAGGATCAATAAAACTCAATATATCCTCTAATATAGATTTTTAAAGTTTTGATTAATTCTACTTTTAATATTTCATTTCTCTTTTCATTTGAGCTACTTGCTTAGAAATTCTTCCTATTCACCATTCTTCTTTGTCTTTACATTTCCATAGACTTTGTTTTTTGTTTCAATTTCCATATGCTATGGAAATCTTCAGATCAAACTTTCAATTTTATTTTATAGCTGCTAATCATAGGCCATGTTATGTATCTATTGCTCCTGAATTTGGAAGACATTTGTTCAAAAATGATGTTTACTGTTGAACACTATGTGACTTTTCACTTTTCCCAGTGTACATCCACTTCCTTGTGGATAAAAACATACTTGAGAAGTATGCCCGCAGAGGGCAAGTTGTTTAAAGGATTCCAGCCATTTTCACAGTGCCTATGGGCATGCATTTAGTGGAGCTTTGCTAAATTAGAATACAAGGTTGATCCACTCTATGGTAGGAGGTCTCATCTATGAATTGATAGAAATCATAATAGACACTGAAACTAATTATGCCTACCTACCAGTACTCTCCCTTTGCCTCTCAGGACACACCAGGCATTCAAAGCTTCCACAAGTAGAATTTTACTGCTTAAAGTAAGATGTAGTGATTTAGCTTTCAACTTACCCACTCAACTTTTGTTGTTTCTCTGTAATTCATATGAATTGTGAAATGGAATTCTAATGGAATTTGTGTTAGGAAAACTGTACTTTGGATTCTTCTTCAAGCAACACTTACATGGAAGATGTGTGACTACTTCAACCTGCCTTCCTGGAAGAATCTTTGAAACAGGAACAATACAGCACAATATAGGTATTACTTAACTCTATTTTTTTCAAGGCAATGTATTTGAGTTTTCCTGCATTTTTTGAAGGTAAAATATGCATGCAACTCTGCCTCAGAGGTTTTGTATATAGTGGAAGATCATCTCATATTTTGCCAATCTGTTCACTCTCCAAAAACATAATGATCATTCTTAATAATTTTTTATCCTTGTAGATATGTTAGTTGATAGTTGGTTCAGACCAAGACAAAAGCTACTTAGAAGATACCATTCTACAAGAAGTCTGCCTTAACCCATTTCTAACACAATAAAAATATATTTATACACAATCAATGAGGTAAAAATGAATTATCATTTAAGCCTAAAATACATAAACATAATTAAACTTTAAAGTAAGGGAAAAAGCCAAGGAAATCACCATTCCTTTACAAGCTGTAATTGAACCAAACACACTTAATGATAACAAAATTACATGGGGTTCTACATTTACAACCTCTTAACATCCTGCATTGCCAAAGAATGCTCAAAGGAAGAAAAGAAGCAGAAGGAGGTTGAACTAATTAAAGGACATCCTAATTACTATGTTGATGTTTCAGCACAACCATCTACTAATCAATAACAGAGTCCAAGTGAATGCCTACAGTTTTATGTTGCCTTAAAAATCTCAGTGAATTTTCAAAGACACATTTAGCATCCTTGCTGATTGCTTATGACCTTATTAATTTGCAGCAAAGCATTCCTGATACATTTATTTTAAAGTTTTCACCATTAAAAAGCAAGCATATAAAGATCTGGATCTCTGTAACACACAAGAATTTTCCATTTCTTATCCTCCACACTTATTTTTGTCTTTTGAATGGCCTTGGCATTGACACAGCAGCATTTGGTTCTATGTTTTTATTCCTGGAAAAGCATCTAGAATTGACCCCAACTTCATGCTTACATTGCCTGGTAGCTGGCATATACTCACCCATCTTTCTTTTTATATAAACATGATCAACTAATGTCCAGTATTCCAATGCAAGGCTTTACTTTTTACCAGCTAGGGTCTCTGAGTACTTGCAATTTGTCCTAATGTCTGACATAGGATTTGTATAAATCATCTCTAGATTTGATCTGTAACACAGTATTCTGTAAGAACTTTGGTATAATTCCCTCTATGGTACTAAAAAGACACTTCCCCCGCACCACCATCACCTACAAATCTTCATGACTCAACTAATCGCCCTCTGCCATCCTCAGAAAAGTAAACCATAATGTGAAACTGCATAGTTGGTACATAGACGGTGAAAGAGAGACTCAAGTCAGGCAACCACAATCATAACCCTAGTTCATGCACTTATTAGAGGAATGATATCATATAAGGTACTCATAGCAATAATAGAATAGATTTCATAAGATCACTCTAAAGATTATATGACTTCATGGAAACAATCATACTATAAAAATATTTGTAAGAAATTCCTTCTTTAAAAAATTCTGCCTGGTTAATGTTTTCCTTTAAATAATATAGAATGGAGAAGGAAGTGCTCTCTGGATTGTCTCGAATAAAGTTTTCCTGGATATTATCTGTGTACCTAAATTTTGTAAAAGAGCTTCAATAGGAGTGAAAATGTTAACAATTTGGGGCAGTTGTCCTGTGGTTAATCAAAGACTGTTGACTCCATCAGCCTTCTCTATTAAAAAAAAAGCTATATATATATGACCTCTGAAAAAATTAATGTCTCAAGCAGAGAGCTGAAATTGAGTACTGAAATTGAGGACAATGAGTACTGTTAATTTTCCCATTCCTCAGTATTAAGATAATCAAGGTAGTCTTCACTGAGAAGGAAATTTTTGAGAAATGATTTCTAAGAATATTTTAATAAAATTTTAGATAATGAATACATGTATCTAGGCAAAAGAGAGGAAGTAAATTAAAAAAAAAATCTTGACCCTGAAATGTTGTCTAATTTTTTGAGTAGATCAAGCCAAGGAAAGTAAATAATCCTTGGTTTTGTCAAAGACCTAAAACAGTCAAATAAATATTGACCATCTAGCATCAGGGAACATTTGTATTCTTACCCATTCTAGTTACCAGATTCTGACAAAAATTGTCATATAGAGGCCTTTCATACCTGCTTTCTACTTAACTGGACATCAGTCAATGTAGAAAGACTTTCTTTTAGACCATGCAGAATTCTCAAAAAAATAAATGATGAGTTATCTTAGGCACATATTAACCAATAATGCAGGGCCTTTTGTTGAAAGAAGAGCATGAATGCTAGACTTAACTGAGGAAATAGATCTTTATTATAGCTCTATTCCTCCTGATTGCCTTTATGAATTCTTGTCCCAGAAGATTGCTCTTTTAAATGTTTATCAAAACACTTATTTTTATCCACCAATCAAGAACTTGAACAAATTCCCCTGAGTCCATTTTATCAATTGATTGCTGTATGGGTTGTTCCACATACTACAGTTTACAACAAGCAAAATGTTGCTTCTTCGCTCACCCATGAATGGATATGGTCCGCTTCACCCATTTCTATGAATTAGAAATGGTGAATTCTACCTCCTTAATAGTTCCAAGAGAGCATGACCACTTTATACTAAATTCAGGCAGAATTTTGACAGCTTTATCCAACACATAAACATCTAGGTAAACTTGGGAAAATAATTTATTCATATCCAATTCTCTTCCTAAGTAAAAATGGAAATAATAAAACTATGTACCTGAAAGGGTTAGAATGAGAATTAATTTAGATAAAAAACATAAATTTAGGGTAATGCTTAATATATGATATAATACCTAATATAATACCTTAAAGATTATGATGTAATCATTAAGAACTACCCTTAGTTAAAAAGTACAACAGAGTAAGGAGGCAAAACAGATTAGGAAGGGTAATAGTGAGACTACAATTAAGATAATCAAGGTAGTCTTCCCTGAGAAGGAAATTTTTCAGTAGTTCTTAATGATTTTTGCTAAATTGTCTTCCAGTCATACTAAAAAAAAAAAAATGGAGGAATTTTGATCTTGATGTTCCTGATACTCTGATAATCTTTAGGATAGTACAGTCTCACTGTGACCATCTCCTTCAGTGAGTTACAGAATTTAGGGGCTGGCCTAGTATTGGACTAAGATGACCCTAGTCAAAATGACTAAACAGAACCAACCCAAGAAAGGTCATTGCAATTTAGTAGTGAATTGAAGTGAAAGGAATTAGATGCAATAAGAAATTCTTCCCAACCCAAAGAAGCATCTTGCTGTCACTGTCAAAGAAGAAAATGTAAATTAACAAAATGACTCCAAGAACATGTATAATTATTGCATAGAGGATACTCAGCAACCACTTTTTCTTTTGACAAAAAAACGAGCAAGAGCAAATAGGTCTAGTTGGCAACATTGGAAGAGGTCGTGGAAAGGAAAATGGAATCTCACACATTGAATATCATTCAGAGACTGGCTGCCTCATTATCTGGGGTTGCTGCTGCAAAACCCTGCTGTGGATGGAAGAATGAATTCCATGCTCTTTTCCAACCATTTTTATCTTGGTGCTTCTATGAGTCCACAGCTGCACTCTTACAGCCACCCACCATTCAAGAGCAACACAGGAGGACATTAAAATTTCTCCTGCAAAGAGTTGATTTTCTGCCGTCTGCCACCATAAAAAAATCATCCAACAGGTAGCTGAATACTTTTGAAAGGTATACATATCCAATTTACATTTTTCTCTCTAAAATAAGTTCACATTACTAGTCACTAGTGAATAAAGATTTGCCAAGAAGTAGATTTTCCAGCAGACCTTTTACTTTAAGAATAAGAACATTTTTCAGAAGTTAATGCATTGTAATTATTATAATACAGTACAATACAGTGTCACATTGTGTAGTTTGACTACTTATAAAAAGCAGCATACTTTATTTCTATTTTAAAAGTATCATCAATAGCTTCTCGTTTCTTAGGAAGTGTCTCTTGTGAGTACTAATGAACCACAGCCACCTCTAAGTCATTAAGTGTAATTGTCTGCTCTGTGGAACATTTGACCCATGCTTTCTTCTCCTCATTCCTCAAGGTAGCTTCCATTTTTCAATTTTACTATTCATCCAAAACTACCCCAGTGGGTGAGCAGAGAAATAAAAAAGAGATAAAATATTCATCAGTTAACTGGCTTCTTTTTAACAGCAGAGGAACAGTTTGATGGAGCCTGAATACAGTTGCTAAAATCAGTTTTGAGAATCATCTAAAATTGGCAAAATACATTCTCTACTCAAATCACAACACATGACCAAGATTTGGTTATACTGAACTATGTTTATATTTCTGATGTAAATGATAATTTTTCTTGTCACAGATTATTCCTGTCATGAATTATTCAAAATTCTGCTAATCTCTAAATGGTTTTATTACATTTTACTTTTAGGCACTCAAAAGTTATCCCCAAAGGATTTTATTTTAATTTACTAATAATCAAACCAAAAACATAAAAACTGTGCTCTCTCAGGACTGATGCTCATCTTCTGCATTCACTGAAAACAGCCAACAGCGAACTCTGTTTTGCTCCTTCTTCATTTCAATAAGTCAAGGCTTTCCCTAAGGAATAATTTTTTTTTTGCTTCAAACTGATATGATTCACTTTAAAACTTTAAATCATATCAAGCTGGCTTTCTTAGAATTCCACTCCCACTATACCTTATATTGCCTATAAACCAGCACTAAAGATGGTCTCCAGGAATGCAGATATTCATAGTCTACTGCAGGAGCTGAGTTATTTCAGTAAAGTGCACATACTCAATTGTTCTAATTGTTTTCCTTAAGGCCTTACCTCATCCACTTCACTTGTATTGCTCTTTTCGGATTTCTTTTTTAATTTTCATTTTATTTTCTTTCAAGGCCAAGAAATCAATGAAATATTTTAAGCTATCTCCCTGGAGTTGTGCAGAAAAGTTCAGTGACCTTTGATTCCTCCCTAAAGTAGGGGCTCCCCGCTATTTCTTATTGGAGTCCATGATAATGTGCAAAGTATTCCATAGAAACTCATTCTAGATTCAAAAAAAAAAACAAAAAGCCGGTGGGACAAAAGGCAATTCATTCCTCAACAGTAACTGAGAACTCTGTTTTCCCCCAAAGGATTGCAAATGTGAGGAATGATCTGTTCTATTGGGAAATATTGCTGAAAGGAAACTCTTTGCAAACTTTTTCAGAAATTGCTAAAGTCATTGCATTTGTTTTTAGAACAAAAATCTTTGCTCCATTTTTTAACCTTGCATAAAATATAGGTGTGTAATAAATTTTAAAGCTTAGGTTATGTCTTAGCAAACAGTGTATGTAGTATAATTGTGGCTAGGATTGCCTAGTTCGCTTTAAGATGCCTTGATGTCAAAGAAGTCAGTTATCAGTACTTGACTTTTTCCCTGTGCCCTACCCTACCCCCACTCCCACTTCACAGATGCAGATACAACCTTGAATAACAATCTGGTTCTATCCAGGCAAATTCCTGATAAAAGGGACTTAATTCAGATGAATAGAAGTAGGATTCTATTCATCCTACTTCTCTGAAATCCAAACAGGCATATAAATACATGTATGTTGAATCAGTTAATCAATTATGAGTGAAAATAAAATAAATGAGACAATACAGATGGAGACTGAAAAAGGAAATCAGAAAAATATTAAAAATTTTAACGTCCATGTTCAAAGCCTGAGTCTAGAAATAAAATTATTGTCTTCTTTCTTTTTCTCTTATTCTGGAAAATATTAAAATCCAGCATTTTTTTAATACCAGGGTTAGAACCCAGGGATGCTTAACCACTGAACCACAAACTCAGGCCTTTTTTATATTTTATTAGAGAAAGGGTCTCCTTAAGATGCTGAGGGCCTTTCTAAATTGCTGAGGCTGACTTTGAACTCGCAATCTTCCTGCTTTAGAATCCAGAGCCACTGGGATTACAGCCATGTGCCACCATTCCCAGCAAAATCTAACTTTTAAAAAATATTTAGTCTTCTGTTTTTAAAGTTTGCTTCTTTCATTTAACTTCTGAAATGCAAAATCTTGTTTATTCAAGATAACACCCAATTATGTTAGATACTGAAAGTTTATTCCAGTGTCATTCCTCTATGTAGCACCTTGATTTTGTCATTTATTATGAAAAATCTATAAGCCTCATATATGCAAAACCTAAATAGAATAGAACATATGATCAAAACTTGCTAGAGGCTTAATTAGGAAAAAGAAATCATTAAGTATCTTTCATATTGAAGGTGACTAAATGACCTATTTTAGCAGTGATATTTCTAAAACAATATATAATAGATTTTTTCAGAACAGACATTTCTCTGTGAACTACTCATTAGCACAGAAGTTCAGAATTTTTCAGTATTTAAATAAAGAAAACAAATCCTTTGACCTCTCTGTGATTTTTTCCCTCACAAAGCATAAAGAATGACAAAAATAACTGTGCTAAGGGTTTGTGCCTCTGTATTTTGATCTAATTTGTGAAACTATACATTTAGAAATTGTGGACATCAATTTCTTAACTATACTAGTTGATAACATTTTTATACATTTTTCTATTTCCTATGACACCTGAGTATTTTCTCTTGCAATTAGATAAATCTCTAGTCTTTAACTTAAGTGCCTTTCTTTTTACTATGTGAAGACCCTTCTATTTCTTTTTTCTCATCTTTTTTCAATGCTTTCTCTAACAACTAAAAGTGTCTTTGTTTCTTGAATTCATTCTTATTTTGTTTGAAGTATAATTTAAAGCATGTATTTCACACTTACTAGAATTCTCTATCTTTGAAATGCTCAGTGTACTCTAAATTTTATTCCCTAATTTGTGTCTCCAGAAAAAAAAAACAACCCTATGACAGGAATTGATTAATAACACCTCCTTTACTAACACCTCCTCTACTTCTAGACTTCTAGCATTGTGAATCAAAGCATCAGCAGCAGCAATCTTGGCTACCATTGATCTTGATTCCCAAGCTCTCCTGGACTGGTTTAGAGCAAAAATGGACTTGATGAGAATCTGAGTCTACATCTGCTTGTGAAGTTTCTTGAGGACCTATCCATGAACTTCATTACAGAAACCAAGAAAGAGCTCATAAAACTATTGATATCTTGAAATTATGTAGGTTTATCTTTAACACATGGCTTGTTTCCACATGACAAGAAGTATTAAAATTAAAACCTTGTAAATAGCTAAAGCTTGTAATCTTTAGATTTGTTTTTCCTCATTTAAGTAAATAGCATCTTCATTTAAGCCATGTTGCCTCAAGACCAAAGTTTACTTTCATTTTACTGGTTCTATTCTATGCATCTTTAAATTATTATTTTTTTTACTTTTTTAAAAACAAAACAAAAAAATCTAATTGATATAAAGATTTCCACTGATGGTTTTGTTAAAAATCTATGATATTCATCAAAATTTTTAATTTGATGCTTTCAACTATGTTTGTAGTAAATCATGACTTTATATTTCATACTTTTCATTGTTAAAAGTGAATATACTATGTATACAACTAGAGATATAAAAAATTGTGCACTATAAGAATTATAATGCATTCTGATGTCATATATAAATTTTAAAATTACATAAAAAATAAAAATCAGCATACTATTAAAAAGTTAAAATAAATAAATCTCATATTCATGTGTTAGTATTATAGTTTTTAAATATGCAAAATATTATTGAACATATTTTATGTTTCCATGTATAAATGGGTTAAATTTAAATTGCATTATAGATAAATAAAATGAGTCTGTACTTGTTGGAATAATAATTCACATTAAATACTGGTAAGTGTAAAGGACATAATCCAAGCCAAGCTGACAAGTTGAATAGAAAACTGGAATCTTGGATTTTAATTGTAAGATGATAGAAAACATATTACAGAATAAATAAACAAAGTTACAATAAAATATACAAGGGTCAAAGGTAATTGAAAAACAGTTCTTTCAGAGAAATGTGTTAGCAAAGGAAATACATACAAAATAAGCATTGGAGAGCCATGCTTTGGCAAGGTCCACTGAAGCCCTTTCCAAAAGAGATGGCTTCCTTGCCAATGACTCAATCACACCAGGTTCTCTGGCAAATCTAGTGCTCTCATATGCGGATGGCAATAAATATCTGGATCATAAGACTTGTCTGCCCTGCTTCAGCAAACTTCTACATAGAACTTGGCTTCCAATGTGGACCTGCTTAAAGCAAAAGGTTGTGTTGACCATGGTCCTGTAAATATGCACGTCCACATGATAGCTTTATTTGTTTTTGGAAACTAGTAAATTGGCATTCCAGTTTGACATTTTTTGTGAAGTATAATTTGAGCCTGTATTCTCCTACATGGTAAGGGCAAATCAGCATATACTGTGCATTTTAATAATACAAATATTGTGAATCTGTCAACTTGAGAGCCATGGTTTAAAGTGACAGGTGAGTCTTCTTGGCAATATGACCATCATCTCTTTCTGGCGGCCCAATCTACCTCGGTCAATATGTATACTTTTGCAGATCTTACTGCTATCTCTGAAAGCAATAGTAATATTTTGTATTTTTTTCTCTTTATTTAAAGAGAGAACAATACCCACTCTACAAAAAGTTAAAGATAGCAGATCAAAAACATACAAGTGAGTATGTTCTCTCCAAGACCCAGCATTCAAGTTATTTTTATAGGCATAAATGTAAAAGCTCAAACAGCAAAAGAGTACAATAAAAGTAAAGAAAATGGTAGAACAAAACTTTAGAATCTGATGTCAGATGGCAAAATAGAAATTCAATTAGCAAAAAAAAAAAAAAATTAGAGAGAAAGAAAAAAAATTGATTAAAAAAAGAAAGCTGAATCCAAAGTTTGCAACATAAGGAAATGGGATAAATTTATTCTAAACAAGTTTTAATAAACCTAAAAGTAGGTATTAATAGGACTTCTAAGAGTGCAATGAAAACCTCAATTTTCAGTAAAAGCCCAAGTGTTGACTGAATATGAGAAAAGAGTGAGGAATGTTAATGAGGACCCACTGATCCTCATTTTTTTAAGGGTTCCTTTTTAATTTTTTATTCTAATTTGTTATATATAACAGCAGAATGTATTACAGTTCATATTACACATATAAAGCACAATTTTTCATATCTCTTGTTGTATACAAAGTATATTCACATTCTTACCATGCAAGTATTTACCCACTCTGGCAGAAGGTTGAAGTTCAATTATTTAACGAGGTTAGTGAGGGAATCTGTACACTAGGAGACACCAGGCATGGTTAAGGTTGATAGCCAAGATATTTTATAGAAACAGAAGCAGTTTACGTAGTCTTGTGAGCAGAGTGTTGAGATTCTGAGCATGTTTAGTCCTTACAATTCTACAACTAGACTTATGCCATATAAGATGATAAGGAGGCATATCCTTTCTGGAAAATCTCACCAGTCCAAGAGATAATACATAAGTATAGTGACTTCAGGTGTTCCCCCCCAAAAAATGCCTCCTCCACCCCAGCTCAACTTGCAATTGATTCATTCAATAATAATCAAGCCTCACCTCACAAAGATTCTTGTGAGCTTATTTGAAGTGACATTTAAATGCCCCCCTCTAAGTGTTCAACTCAATAGCCTTAGACAAATGTACATTATGGCACCCACCAATAAAATAGAATATCTTCATAACCTCAAAAATTGTCTCCAAAAAACAATAACAAAAAAATTGTCTGGGGCCCCTTTGCAGACAATCACCTTCTGACATTTCAGGTTCTTGACAACTAGTGATCTTTCTTTTGACCCCATGGCTTTTCTTTTTATATAATGTCAAAAAAAGAAATAATAATTTAGATACTCTTTAGTGTCATCTTCTTTCTGTTAACATAAGGATTTTGACATTCATGCATGTTGTGTATGTATTATCAGTTTGTTCTTTTTAATAGTTAAATAGTATTCCATTGTACGAACATGCCATAGCTTTGTTTTGCATTCACTAATCAATAGAAATATGGATGAGTTGTCTACAATTTTGTAATTATTACAAAAAATTATAATCTTCTAGAAACATTTGTGCATGTCTTAGTTTTATGTGTATTTCTTTTTCTTTTGGATAAGTACCTAGTTATAGAACTACTGTGTCATTTGGTAGGTGCTTATTTAATTTTACAAGAAACTGCCAAATCATTTTCCAAAATGGCTGTACTGTCTTCATTCTTACCAACAATGACATATGGGAGGTGAGATGTTTACTTCCTTGCTGACAACTGGTATTAACAGCCTTTTATTACTGGTTTTGCCACTAGTGCAAAACATCATCTCATTGTGTTTCAAGTTGCATTAATTGAATAATTTATGATATTTATATTTTCATGGGATCTATGCTATTGACATATCTATTTTGATGGAGAAATTGCTGGTTTTCTTTTGTTTTTCACTTTCTTACTAGTGTCTTTCAAAGAGCAATTAATCTAAAATATCAATTTTTTTTGGTATGTGGTCAGTACTTTTTAGGTATTAAGAAAAATTTGTCTTACTTTAGAGCCTAAGATTTTTAAATTCAGTTTTGCTTCTTTCTAGAAGTTTCAGAATTTTAGTTCTTAAACTAAGTGTATAATCTATTTCAAGTTAATTTTTTTTTTTACAATGTTCAGGTAACAGGGTTCTTTCTCCATGTTTTCTCCTCAGCAATTATTTTTTCCTAAAAATTCAAGGTTTTAATAAACAGATGGATATTTGTGTAATATTTTCTTAATAATCTTTGAGTCTTTGGAGGAATCTGATAATTTTACATAAGTGCTTGAACTGATGGGCACAAAGTGTTCATAATATTTTTCCAATGATGTCTGTGGAATCCACAGTGGCATTCCCTAATATTGGTGACTTTCCTGGTCTCTTGATTCATCATTTTTCTTTATCCATCTGTCTAGAGAGAGTTCTTTCACTATATAATTCTTCTTTGATCTATAGAGTCTTTAGAAATATATTGTTCATTTTATAAAACATTGTATATTTTTCCAAGTATTTCCTGTGTAATTACTGGATTTATCTCCCCAAATTTATAGCATAGTGTCATTCTGCACAGAGAACATATTTTGAGTGATTTTGACATGTTAAATGTATTAAGACTATTTTGTGGCCCAGAATATGGTCCATCTTGTGAATGATAAAGGTACACCTGGAAATGATGCTTTTTGAGTTAAACATTATGAGGATCAAGAGATGAGAGGTTTACTTCCTTGTTGACAATTGGTATCAATTGATTGAATGTGCTATTAAATACACTAGAAAGAATTAAAAATTGTCTTCTCATTTACATTTTCCATCAGCTTTTGAGTATTTGATTTTGTTAAGTTGCTTTTATTTTTTCCCCCATATTTGTTTCAATTTTGATGATTTACATTGTCTTTCTTCCAGTTCATAGATTCTTTCCTCAGCTCTTTCCAGCCTCATGATAATTCTACCACAGTGTTTTTCATTTCTGACATAGAGTTTTTGGTTTCTAGTCTTTCCATTGAAACCTTCATTAAATTTCCATTCCTGAGATCAAATTCTCCATTTGTCCATGTAGGCGTTTATTTAACATTGTTTCCTTTCACCTTGTATTATTTAACATCAGTGATAATTATATTAAAGTCTGTCTGATATTTAAACTTTTTGATTTGTCTCTGGGTTTAACTTGTGGTGGCTTGTTTGTTTTGTTTTATTTTACTATTTTGTACTCTTAGCAGTATGTTCTACTCTCATGTGTTGCTTTCTTTTATGTCTCATTATTTTTTTACTGAATGACAGACATTATGATCAAAAAACAATAGATGCTGCCAGGTGCCATGGTGTAAACTTGTAATCCTAGTAGCTCAGGAGAATAAGGCAGGAGGATGTCAAGTTCAAAGCCAGCTTCAGCAATTTAAGGAGACCCTGTCTCAAAATAAAATAATAATAATAATAAAAAAAACCAGCCTAGGCATGTGGCTCAGTGGTTACATGCCCCTGAGTTCAATCTCTAGAACCAAAAAAAAAAAAAAAGAAAGAAAGGAAAAGAAAAAGAAAAAGTAGATGCTGAGGAAAATAAAGCTTATACCCAGAAACATGGACTACTATTCTTTTTTCTTGCTACTAGTGAGAGAGCATCAATGTTGAATCAGTCTAAAGTTGGGTTGAGTTTACGTTGTCCTTACTGTGGTTCCTTTTAGTACTTTCAAATTTCTTCAGTTGTAAGCTGCTATTTCTTTGTGCAGAATATGAGACCCAGGGTACTAAGGGTTTTCTAGGTGTTGTTTAATATTCCTGTTTAGTATTCCTCAATAACCCCTATATCTTTATACTTTTGTCATAAAGGAAGTCTCTCTCTTCTCTTAACTGTTCCCCATAAATAGATTGCTTTTTCTTCTTATTCATTACAGAGATGATGATACACCTGAACTTTTCAGTTCTTAAGGGAAAATCCTCTGCACCAGAGCCTCAGAAGTGAAGTTTTCTCAGAAATCTTATTCTTCCTGCAGTGGTAGCAGAGTTCTGCTTCACATGGGTTCAGAACCCTGGATCTAAGCAGATATTTCTGTCCTGCCCCTCCCCTCCTGTGCAATAGTGGAACCTCTTGCACACTGCATATTGATCAGGATCTGGTTGGGGAAGGTTATATGAAAACAAGCTTCCTGATCCTTCCCTCACAGATCATTCAGGTCAAATTTGCATAAACATATGTAAAAGCATAAACTTCTTTATTTCTGCTTATGATAAATTTAGTGAAACAATGATCTTTGGATGATATTTTAAAATAATTTGAGGTAAATTCCCAGTGCCTGGGCTTTCACATTATTTAAATTATCCTCAGTTTTTAAAATGGTATGCTCATTAAAGTACTTGTTTCCTCAAAAAGCTTATGGAGTGTAATTTTTATAAACAATTAGTGCAATGAAGAGGAACAAAATCAGCCAACAATGCGATGTTTTCAAACACTAGTCTAATGAAAAATCTCAAATAATTTCATTGACAAAAATTCTGGAAGAATTAGAGCTTGCCTCATAAACTGAAGTTAAATTTATAGTGCCAATGAATAAATGAAATTCCCAGTTGATAAGTAATTATCATAAGGGGAAAAGCCACTGTAATAGGTGCCAGTTGGCAAGTGGTACGCTAGTTGGCAGACTCTGAGCGCCACAGACTGAATCAACATCCTCACTGAACCATCATCTCACCCAGAGAGGTGTTCTGTGTGTAACATGGTTGACACATTTTTTCAAAGAGTACTGGAAGGCTCTTGTGCTATGCCTATTCTGTATCTATTCTGCAAAAACACAATGGAAAAATAAAGAGGATTTATCTTCATTAAAGTCTTTTTTCTGTCTAGAAATACCATCCTATCTATTTTTTCCAAATTTGGTTGGCATGTATGATATGTTCTTAAAATGCAAATGTTACTTCCAAATTAGATTTGGTTCTTTCTAAAAGCATAAACTTTACTTACCCAGAAATTCTAGGCTAAACTTGTGCCAAAGATCGGAAGCAAATGTTTATTTTTTGAAGTGAAATAAAGTTGAGTTGCTAAACTGCAGAGAACATTCACTCCGTAACACAGGAAAGAAATGGAAAGCCTCCAGCAGGAGGAAGAGTTTAAGAAGAACACTATGTTTTACCTTAATGGACAGACTCTAACAAAAGGTACAATATTGCAAGGAGGAATTAGAAGAATAGGGGATGCCAAAGAAGGAAGGACAGAAGGACTTATCACAGGGGAGGTAAACTGTACTCCAAACTGACGTGCTGAGTGCAAAAGAGACACCTTTACTGTGGTGAGTAATTCGTAGCATGTAAAACCTTTTACTCTATAGACATAAACTTGCCCTTCCCAGATTGTGCTTTTCCAAGAGACATTGAACACCATCCTTGCTGCATCTGTGTCTGTGCCTTTCCTGTGGCTAATTCTCAAGTCTGGTCTTTGTATCAGGAGATCAATGAACTCATTAACAGTAGGGAAATTATTCATAGAAGTTTGAAACTTCATGTCATTACTTTGTGATTCTTTCCTGCATAAGTGTATGCAAAATATTTTTTAATATCAATTATAACTTTTAGACCAACATTTTCCTGGAATATAATTTAAAAATTTCATATACTTTATTAGAAAAATAGATTAAAATGGCTAAAATGTGTGTATAATATAATTATAATGAAAAATAATTTTCCTTTAAATTAAGGAATGATGTTTCCTTAAAAATAAGGAATTTTTTCTTTTCTTTTTATGAATTTTCTTTGTGTGTCTGTGTAAGCACGCACATGTGGTACTGAGGATTGAACCCAAGAGATCTCTACCACTGAACTACACCCAAGCCTGCCCTCCTGTTTTTTCAGACTGCGGCTTGCTAATTTGGTGAGACTCTCATTAAGTTGCTGAGGCTGGCCTTGGCATGCTTTTTCTATTTTTTCTATGCAGATGGAATTGTATCTAGCCTATACCATCATTATACAACAAAAAGGCATAGCTTACCAAGCTGTTTTATAATTTTTTCATTTAACAATTTACTTAAGAAAAACTTCCATAATGATATACAACCTTAATGTTATTTCATAGTTTGCACCGCTTTCCATTTTTAAAATATAACATATTTTGCTAAATAAATCTTCAAATATATACATACATATGCATAAATATGACAAGTCTTTAGAGAAATTCTTGCATACATCATTTGGTCATTTCCTTCAGCTAAATTAATGAATTCCTAAATGAATACAAAATATAAGTTGAAATTTTGAATCTGCAAAATTCCACAGTCCCTAAGGTATTCTAAAATATTAGCCATACTTGAATAATTTCTTATGTCTTTGAATTTTATTTTTTTAATCATCTGTATTAAAATTATTCTTATATATATGTTTGTCTCTCAAATGTTAAATCTGAAGAGCAAAGACCATGTTTGTGTCTACAGTTATACTTAACATAGTACCTGCCACAAACAACCCAATCATTAAAGGATGCCAATTATTCATGTCCATATCACTGAAACTATTTGGAATATTTGGCAATTAGTATATTCAGTCATAAGAATACAATAAACAATCAGATTATCTTTTTTTCTTTTTCACACCAGACTATGTTAGTTAAACTTAGACTTCTGTGTAGCAAGCAAATGCCAGAGGTTAGTATTTTAATTTACACTATATGACCTAAAATAAATACTATCTTATGTTGCATGGATGTATATTGTATTATTGTTTTAAATATAAAATTAAAAGTAGGTGTACCTGTGTGTTTGCTTATTGTATAAAATGTGTGTTATATGTAAAGTAAAAGGTCTTCTAGAAACCAAGCATGCATACACACCTGTAATCCCCGTGTATATTTGGAGACTGAGGTTGGAGGTTCACTAGATGAGGCCAGCTTCAGCAATTTAGCAAGGCCCTAAATGAGACCATGTCTCAAAATAAAAAGTAAAAAGTGCTATGGATATAACACACTGGTAAAGCACACCTGGGTTTATTTCTTCTACCAAAATAAATAAATAGATAAATGTCTTCTGAGGTTTGATGATGAAGAAATGAGGTCCTAACGGAAAGTCAAGTTATAAGGGTCAAAACAAGGAAGAAACATCAGGAGACAAAGAGAACAAAATCTTAAAATCACGATATCTTTCTGGATGCATGTATGGACAGATGCAGAAGGAGAAAGAGGACATTATCAAAGACACCTGAAGTTATGTTTGGATTTTTATAGAAATAAAGATAACTGAGTTTTAAAGAGAGGCAAGGATTTTTTTAATAAAATTCAAAAGCAAAGGCAGTGAAAGCAAAAATAGACACATGGAATTACATCAAACAAAAAGCTTCTGTCCAAAAAAGAAAACAATCAACAAAGTGAAGAGACAACACACATAATGGGAGGATATATTTGCAAACTATCCATCTGGCAATATTCATGATATATAAGGAGCTCAAAAAGATATTAAGCATGTCCTTAAAACACACATACATAACAAATGATCTGATTTAGAAAATGAGAAAAATGACATGAATATGCATTTCTTAAAAGAAAACATAAAATGCCCACTTGATATGCTCTACAGAACTAATAATTGGGGAAATATAAATAAAAAACACAATAACATACCTCACTCTAATAGAAATGGCTATCATAAGAAAAAAATGATAATAAGTGCTGACAAGGGTGTGGAGAAAAGAAAACTCTTGCACACTGTTGGTAGAAATACAAATTAGTACTGCTGTTGTGAAACATTGAGGAAGATTCCTTAAAAAATAAAAACAGAAGTACCATATGATGTAGCAATTCCCTTCATATCATACTTTATATACAGAAATACAAAAATTGCGGTATATATGTGTATAAAGAATTGTAATGCAAAAAAAAAAAAAAAAAAAAACAATAGTCTTACCGTAGATTAGGTAGAGGAAAGTGAAAGGAGGGGAAGGCAGGGAATGGGAGATAAGAAAGATAGTAGAATGAAACAGACATTATTACTTTATGTATGTATGTGACTGTATGACCAATGTGATTCTACAATATGTATACTCAGAAAAATGAGAAATTATATCCCATCTATGTATGATATATCAAAGTATATAAGTGCATTCTACTGTCATGTTTAACTAATTAAAACAAATAAAAATTTTTTAAAAAAGAAAATGAAATCAGTATGTCAAAGAAACATTTGTATTCCCAAGTGTGTTGCAGCATTATTCACCATAGCCAATAAATGGAAACAACCTACTTGTCCATCAATCATTTACTGATAAACAGATAAAGAAAATGTGGTACAGATACACAATGAAATAATATTCAGTCATTAAAAGGATGAAGTCTTGTCAATTGCGAAAACATGGATGAAACTAGAGATGCTAAGTGAAATAAGATAGGCACAGAAATACAAGTACTAAATGATTTCACTCATGTGAAATCTAAAATCACTGTTCACATAGAAGTACAGAATAGATTAGAAACTACTAATCTATTAGAAGTAGTAATCTATTAGAAGGGAAGGGTGTACAGGACAATGACAAGAGACTGGTCAATGGTACAAAATTACATTTAGATAGCAGAAGTAAGTTTTAATGTCCTACTGTGCAGTAGGAAGACATAGTAAATAATATTATGTTACATATTTCAAAATAATAATTAGGATTTTGAACAGTTTTACCACAAATAAGTGATAGTGTTTGAGATGATGAATGTGCTTATTACACTAATTAGGTAATTACACAAAGTACTACACATATCGAAACATTATATTTTCTCCTATAATGTATATAATACTGTCTCAGCAAATATAAAACTAAAGTTGGAGAGGAAACCCACTGAATTTTAAAGACGTTGTAGGTTTATGTTGAGGTATATATGATTCCAAAAAGAATAGTCAACAACAGAACTTTGGATTGGAGTGTTGTCTTCATAGAAATCTGACCTGGAATTTGATGACTTCATTATAGTTGAGAAATCTGATTGAGTATAAAGAACTCATGAATATGAGTCATGGACTCAAAAGTTTGTTAAAGATGGTAATCTTTCACTGAAAAAAAATATTATCTTGCTGATAGACTTTCTCCTTATTAGAATGCAGAATGTTTTGAAACTTAGTAGTGTATGTGATCTACCAAGTTGAAGGCCAACAACCAGACAAGATGGCAGGCAATACTTGGAAAATAGTATCTTAGACCTGGATCTCATATTATTCTTTATTTTACTTCAAATAAATATGACGGTTTATGTGTATATTTATTGGCTAGTTCATAATGATTCCTTTAGCAATGAAAATGTTACTCATATGAAAGACCTATCATATGTAGCTTAGTCAAGATTTAAAATTTATGTGATTAATTAACAAAAAGGAAGAAAACACCACCTTGTGGAAACTTCTTCAAATTACCATCAGACTTTAAAGACTAATCACTCAAATGGCACAGGGAAACATTTTACCATAAATATTAATATTGTACATTGCATTAAACCATGCAAGAATAATAATGACCTGAACTAACAAACTATTTGGTATAATTTACAGAGGGAAATATAGGTCTTTAAGAAATAGTAATTGAGTATATTGAAAGAATTTTAAGTTGAATTACAAGTCTAGGTACTAGGTACTTGCCAAGGCCAGTAATTAAACTAGGAAATATTTAAAAATGAGTAAGTTTTAAGAACATAGTCAGTTGTAATGGCTCCTTTGGAAGTCAAGTAAAGGTCTCCAGAAAACTCTTTTTATCTTGAGTATGTAGAGTTGGTACGGGGATAGGAGAGGGGTATATCACTTCAGAGGCATGGACTTTTGTCACTAAGGAAGTCAATGTGTTCATAATGAGAATATATAAAATGAGAATGGAGCAAAATGTATAATGTGGTGGCAATAGAAGGGTCGTAATATAATAATGGAGACTGAGATGAAATATTCAGCTCAATTCAAATATTCAGCTCAAATACTTATTACACAAAGTATTTTTTATTTTGCCTTCTCTTGATTAAAAATTTTTATCTGTTTTTTCACTCTTTTATACTTAGTATTGTTCTGAGTCTAACCCTGTATTAGTCAGCTTTTCCTTACTGTAACGAAATATATAAGAAACTTAAAGAAGAAAAGAATTATTTTGGCTCATGATTTCAGTTCATGGTTGGCTGTTTTCATACCACTTTGAATCTCAGGTATAGTGGAGGAAAGATGCTCACTTCATGGTACCCAAAAACCAGAGAGAGAGGATGGGGCTGGGAAAAGATATAGTTAGTCTCCAAAGGCATGCCCACAGTAACGGATACCCTCCAACTAGGTTTACCTCCTACAGTTTCTACCACTTCCCACTAGTCCATTCAACTACAAATCCTTCAAGATGTTAATCCATTGATGAAATTAGAGCCCTCATGATCCAATCACTTTCCAAAAGCTCTACCTCTGAGCATGTCTGCATTGAGGCTGGAGCCTTCAACACATGAGCCTTTTGGGATACATTCTAATCCCAGGCCATAACACTTTAGTTGTGTCTAAACATGTTGCTTTACAGTTGTCTTTTTATACTTAGTAGCAGTGATTTGTTAGGCATTCTAACAGATTATTACCTAATGCCTATATGTATAATATTTTGTATTTTAAAAGGAAATATTAGCATTAAGTTTCTGTAACACCATCCCTTTTAGTATGAAAGTATCAAAATAAAGAAAAAAATTGGAATTTTATAATTTACCATAAGAAATACCTACTTGCTGGATTTACTTTATATGATAATAACAAATATACCCAGCAAGTAGGCTGATGTGCCATGCTGATTCCAAACATCCTGCTGTTCAACAAAGATATTATCTAGAGAAGCAGCCCGTTTTGTAAACAAAAAAGAGTAGCTTTACTAGCCTATCAAAGGAGATAATGTGTGTGAAAATACATATGATAGTATCTCCTGAATAGTGGAGATTAAAGTATATCTATATCTGGCACTTTACTGCAATTTCACAAAACTCCATAGAATATATAAATACCCCACAGACATGCAAATTTTTGTTTGTTTGTTTGTTTTTCTCCAGTGTCTCCAGCTCAGTAATGACAATTGGTACCAGAATTGTTCTATCACTATTCCATATAATTTAGTAGAGTTTTACTTACGAAGAGTAAATGTGTGACTAGAAAATGTGACTTAATATTTTCCATTTTTAACAGGATCTGCCATTTTCAATCAGCTTGAGTAAATAAACCTTCATATATTTTGAAATATTATTTTTAAAAGAACCAAAGTTGTCTTATTTAGCCAAAACTCCAATCTCCAACATATTTCTTGCATTCATAATATAGTTTAATACACAAATCTTTTTCATGTTTTAAATTCTGAGGCCATTCTCTACTTGTTTTATTCATTTTGATGGAAGTTACCAGATCCCAACCAGTATTAAGCAGGTCTAGCTATTTATTTTCCTTAAATATTCAGGTTATTAATTTATCTAGTAAATAAAAAGCACCCAGTCCATTGAACACATACATTAGTAGGATTTCCATTACTTGCTGCTGGCACAGTGAAATAAAGGAAAACTAACTCATGGAGTAGTTTAAACCATGAATGAGCCAAGCTAACAAGCTGCTGGCCTCCTCAAACTTTTATTATGATCATTATTATTACTACATGTTAGCAAGCAGGAACTAAATGACAAAACTACCAGATGTTTTTCACCTGTTAATGTCTAACTTCCCTATCTGGATAATCTCATAGTTTTCTTGCAAAAGTTCTGTTTGCAGAACTGAGATACTAATTGGCTGTGTGCAGCACGTGTTGTTTTGAACTTTCCTACATTCTATTTCCCCAAAAGAGCTATCTTTAGAAAAACATCCACAAGTACAAGATGGAGCCATAATACAAAATTAAGTCACTCAGGGCAATCAATTTGCTTCACTGTGAACTCCACAACTAGCCATTACACAGCTTCTCTGGGACTTCACACATTACAAAGCTGCATCTGTTTTAGGGTTTATGGATTTCCTGAACTTCCAAAGAATCTAATAATAATGATGATTGTGCAAGGTCTACCCCTGTGTATGCTTTGCCTATAATACTTAAAATATTCTGAGAGGTAGATCTTATCGACCTCATATTAAAGAAAAAGAACTGAGACTCAGAGATTGGTAACTTACTTATAGAAAAATGAGCACTGGCATTGAATCAGCAGAGTATGGAGTAAGAAAGATCTAATATGAGCTTCAGAGATGGTAATGTCTATCAAACCATATAATTAGTAAATAAAAGAAAGCATACAGGAAACTAAAATTTCCTCTTAAATCAAATTTTCTCTTAAATCAAATAATATGAAGATGGTGATATTTTTCCATGTTTGCCTCTTAATAGTTGTGGTTATTAAACCAGGGATTAATGTAGACAAAAATTTCAAAAAAAGTGTTAAAAATTGTGAATGATTTCATAAACGTTCCCTTGATGACATGTGAATCATTGCTTTATAAGTTTCTCTCATACAGCAAAGTAAATGTGGATCATTATATATTCTAAACTGTAGAGTCTCTAAGTTTTTACCTTTCTAGTCATGCATCATAAGTTTTGAGGAAGCTGCCTGTTTTATGCAAGTTTTCCTATTAGCATGACTGTCACTGTGCTTTCATTAAATTCAAGTAAAAGAGTGGGAAATTCAAAGACTACAAAATGATTTTTTTTTAACCAGCTGCTTTGGCTGCTAGGAAGATTACAATTAGGAAGTATTACACTCTAGCTGACCCCACAAGAATACAAGATGATAAAGAAAATCACGGACTACAATGCATCAAAGATCTGCATAATTTTAACTACTACACAAACAATAGGGCTGCATGTTTTTATTTGTGAATACAGAAAAGACATGCAGAATTTTACAAAAATGAGATGAGATGTGGATTTATGGAAAGTGGGAGCCCTGCTTCAAGGATTTGTTACATTGTACTCACATAATGGCACTGCAAAGAGTTTAACATCTATTGCAATTGAGTTTGTCTCCACATTTTAATAAAACATGAATGCTACGTGCCGTGCCCTTTTCATTAATTTTTACAAAAATGCAAGATAATGCAAAAGGATAAAGTGAAGTGTAAAACTACCCAAAGTTTAATTAAAATGTTCCAAAGGAGAACATTATTAATATTTTACATCCCTCTTCTAGTAAAGATTCTTAGCACACTGAAAAAAAATTCAACCAAGAGTGAACTCATTATTCCAAATCATGATTGTTATATATTAGGAAATATTGAATTTTCCATATCATATAGCAGATGATAGTTTGGATTATAACATTCAGACTAAAATTATATGTGTAAATCTGCTCACAAAATAGTTTTCCTCCAAGCACTTGAAATAAAGTAAGCCAATATAAACCTTAAGAAGAGTAATAAGAGAGAGTACATCTTTACTCTAGGAGATTGATTACATAAATGACTTCTATTCTTTATTCTTCACTGTATTCTTGTTTATTCCCATATGACTGTCTGGGTGCCTCACAACTATCTCCCTCAACTTTCCACCACTACCACCACCATTGTAAATCTGGATTAATGTTATGACTTCCTAAAATATGATCTTCAATCACATTCTTCCTTCTCCTTCAGTTTGAGTATATTTTATCTCTTTTTATATATTTTCTTTTTTAAATGTCTTTTTTAAAATTTATATATGACAGTGGAATGCATTACAATTATTATTACACATATAGGGCACACTTTTTCATATCTCTGGTTGTATACAAAGAATATTCACACCAATTCGTGTCTTCATACATATACTTTGGTTAATCTTGTCTATTTAAATTGACTGCATTCTTCGTTGCATAGAACAACTTTCTCTGGTCAGTCAACATTTCTAAAATATACCAATAACATCATCACATGACTAAGAATTAACATTGGCCCTGACTCTGTGCATTCCATTGATTTTTGTGTTTTGTAAAGCCACTACAAACACTAAGTTGGAGAATACAGAAGGACTGTGCCTGTTGGAAATACAGAACCTCTGATCATAATATTTTTGTCAATCAATCAATATAATTCTCTCATTTAATGAGCATTTGTTTAAAGATTCCCTATCAGACAAATGTTGCTGCTTCAGTAAGATTGAAGTGATGGACAACTGCAAATTTTCTAAGTATTTTTGTTGGAATAAATCATAAGTACCTCACAAAACAAAGTAAGAGGATAATTCTGATGTGACTTCAAAAAAAGGTAATAGTCAAATATTATTGAATAACCTAGAAATTTAGGTCAAAGACAAGTTTACTTTTGATTAACATAGATAATAAAATGAACATTAAATAGTTCCATACAGTTATACTCTTTTTAGGCTCTTTCTTCACATTCTTGATTGTTTCCTTTGCTATGAACCTTTTTAGTTTGATATCATCCCATAGTTGAATTTTTTTTTAATACAACAGAGATTTTATTTTCTCTTCCTCTTCTTATAAGGGCACCAATCATATTGGATCGGGGCATGCTTTAATGACCTTATGTTAAACATCTCTTTCAAGACTTTATTTTCAAATATGTTTCTACTCTGAGGTACCAGGGGTGGATCTTCTAATATATGAATTTTGGAAGAACACAATTCAGTCCATAATACATATGAAACAGCCTAATGCAAATAAGAAAAAATGAATCACAATAAACTTTTTTCAATTTACAAGGAACATGTATGGAATAAAATGTAAAAGAGAATATCTCTGCAGACTTTAGTTTTCCATGACCCTGGAAGTATAGGATTTTTGTAAGTTATCTTTCCCAAATAAGAGTGCAATTGGTCTCATTCATGTGAAGTTCCACTTACAGAGATTTTAGCAGTAGCTTTTCTAGACATTTTGAAATCTATGATGCTGTTGTTCTTCCCAGTTCCACAAAAAAGTTTTTTACAAAAGGATTTATGAAACCTAGAAACAAGAAAACATTTATAATAGGAACCCATTTAATATAAAATAAACATCAAGATTTTTTATTAGAATCAAATGAACTTCAGGGATAGAAATTTATTATATATAATTTTATACCACAAATTTTCACTGTTATATTTATATTCATAAAAGAATTAAATAGAAAAAAGCTGTGTGAAAAAAATTTAAATAATATATTTCTTTCCCACCTCCCCCCCACCCCCCACCCCCGCCGTGTGAGGGGTTGAACCCAGGGCCTCATAATGCTAAGCAAGCACTCTGAGCTACATAGCCAACCCGAAGAGTAAATTTCTTAAACTGTTAGTTACATCATATTATAAATGTTGTGGACCAAATACAGAAATTTATTAAAACAATAATCAGATGAATTTTATGTGAGGAAAGCCACTTAGCATCATGTAAAATCAATTGATAAATATTTACTTATTTATGTATTTATTCATTTTGAGTACTATGGATTAAACCACTGAATTCCATCCCCAGGCTTTTTATTTTTTTAATTTTTAATTTTTTTTCCTTTTTTAACTAATTTTTATTTACATATGACAGCAGAATGCATTACAATTCATAACACACATATACAGCACAATTTTTCATATCTCTGGTTGTGTACAACGTATATTCACAATTCTTCATGTCTTCATACATGTACTTTGGATAATAATGATCATCACATTCTACCAGCATTTTTAACCCCATGCTCACTCCCTACCTCTCCCACCCTACTGCCTTATCTTGAGTTTATCTATTCCTCCCATACTCTCCCTCCCTACCCCACTATGAATCAGCCACCTTATATCAGAGAAAACATTCAGCATTGGTTTTTTGGGATTGGCTAACTTCACTTAGCATTATCTTCTCTAACATCGTCCCTTTATCTGCAAATGTCATGCTTTTATTCTCTCTTATTGCTGTGTAATATTCCATTGTGTATATATGTCACATTCTTTTTATCCATTCATCTACTGAAGGGCATCTAGGTTGGTTCCACAGTTTAGCCATTGTGAATTGTGCTGCTATAAATATTGATGTGGCTGTGTCCCTGAGGTATTCTGTTTTTAAGCCCTTTGGGTATAGACCAAGGAGAGAGATAGCTGCGTCAAATGGTGGTTCCATTCCCAATTTTCCATGAAATCTTCATACTGCTTTTCATATTGGCTGCACCAATTTGCAGTCCCATCAGCAGTATATGCATGTACCTTTTTCCCCACATCCTCATCAACACTTGATGTTGTTTTTATTCTTAATAGCTGTCATTCTGATTGGAGTGAGATGAAATCTTAGAGTAGTTTTGATTTTCATTTCTCTAATTACTAGCAGTGATGAACATTTTCTCATATATTTGTTGATTGATTGTATATCACCTTCGGGGAATTGTCTCTTCAGGTCCTTGGCACATTTATTGACCAGGTTATTTCTTTTTTTGGTGCTTAGTTTTTTGAGTTCTTTGTATACCTAGAGATTAGTGCTCTATCTGATGTGTGAGGGGTAAAGATTTGCTCCCAAGATGTAGATTCTCTATTCACCTCACAGATTATATCTTTTGCTGAGAAGAAACTTTTTAGTTTGAGTTCATCCCTTTATTATTTCTTGATTTTAATTCTTATGAAGTCTTATTAAGGAAGAGTCTTATTAAGGAAGAGTCTTATTAAGGAAGTTGGGGCCTAATCCCACATGATGGAGATTAGGGCCAACTTTTTCTTCTATTAGATACAGGGTCTCTGGTTTTAATTCTAAGTCCTTGATCCATTTTGTTGAATTTTCTGCAAGGTGAGAGATAGGGGTTTAATTTCATTTTGTTGCATATGGATTTCCAGTTTTCCCAGCACCATTTGTTGAAGAGGCTATCTTTTCTCCAATGTATATTTTTTGCACCTGTGTTTAAAATAAGATAATTGTGATTTTGTGGGTTAGTCTCTGTGTCCACTCTTCTGTACCATTGGTCTACCAGTCTGTTTTGGTGCTATGTTTGTTACTATTACTCTATAGTACAGTTTAAGGTCTGGTATAGTGTTGCCACCTGCTTCACTCTTCCTGCTAAGGATTGCTTTAGCTATTCTGGGTTTCTTATTTTTTCCAGATGAATTTTATGACTGCTTTTTCTATTTATTTGAGGAATGTCATTGGAATTTTGATCAGAATTGCATTAAATCTGTATAGTGCTTTTGGAAGTATGGTTCTTTTGATAATATTAATTCTAGCTATCCAAGAGCACGTTAGATATTTCCATCTTCTAAGGTCTTCTTTGATTTCATTATTTAGGGCTCTGTAATTTTCATTATATAGATCTTTCACCTCTTTTGTTGATTCCCAAGTATTTTATTTTATTTTTTTTTTGAGGCTATTGTAAATGGGGTAGTTTTCCTTGTTTCCCTTTCTAATGATTTGTCACTGATATACAGAAATGCATTTGATTTATGGGTGTTTATTTTCTGTCCTGCTACATTGCTGAATTCCTTTACTAGTTCTTGAAGTTTTCTGGTGGAACTTTTTGGGTCCTCTAGGTATAGAATCATATCATTAGCCAATAGTGCCAATTTGAGTTCTTCTTTTCCTATGTGTATCCCTTTAATTTATTTTTTCTGTCTGATTGCTCTGGCCAATGTTTCAAGAACTATGTTAAATAGAAGTGATGAAAGAGGGCATCCCTCTCTTGTTTCAGTTTTTAAAGGGAATGGCTTCAATTTTTCTCCATTTAGCACAGATAGCCTATATGATGTTGAGGCATGTTCCTGTTATCCTTCATTTTTCTAGTGTTTTGAATAAGAAAGGGTGCTGGTTTTTGACAAATGCTTTTTCTGCATCTATTGAGATGATTAGATGATTCTTATCTTTGAGTCTATTGATGTGATTAATTACATTCATTGATTTCCATATGTTGAACCAACATGGCATCCCTGCGATGAATCCCATTGGATCGTGGTGTATGATCTTTTTGATATGTTTTTGTATTTGATTTGCCAGAATTTTATTGAGAATTTTCACAACTATTTTATTAGAGATATTGATCTAAAGTTTTCTTTTTTTTTTTTTAATGTGTCTTGCCTAGTTTGGAATCAGGGTGATATTGGCTTCATAGAATGAGTTTGGAAGTGCTCCCTCTTTTTCTAATTCCTGAAATAAATTGAAGAGTATTGATATTAGTTCTTTTTTAAAGGTCTTGTAGAACTCAGCTGTGTATCCATCCATTCCTGGGCTTTTCTTGCTTGGTAGACTTTTGATGGCATCTTCTATTTCGTACTTAAAATTGATCTGTTTAAATTGTGTATATCATCCTGATTCAGTTTGGGCAAATTGTATGACTCTAGAAATTTGTCAGTGGCTTCAATATTTTCTATTTTATTGGAGTATAAGTTAGTTTACAATGTGTTTGGCAAGAGATGTCAATGGAGCCTTATATCCTAGGCTAAATTTGTGTTTTGGAAAAATTTTGTATATTTATTGTGAACATTTCTAAATTTGTTCTGCTTTGGATTTCTGTTATGATCAAACTGATCTATAAAAAAATAGAATATTTCAAAGTCTGAAAAGGTCTTATTCCTCATTGTTTGATTATATACAACTATCATTCTAACATTTGGCCATCCATAACTTAGGTTACTTGCTTTTCTCAAAATTATTGCTAGCTTAAAATTTATTGAAAATCATGGCATATGTTAGTTGAAGAACATTTATTTCTGTTTTAAATTGTAAGAGTTTCATGAGATAAGTGAAAATGTTTCTTTTCCCCTGTGATGAATTACCTTGGACAATATTTATACATATATATTTTATGCATATTCAGTGCTGAGGTGTGGCTAACTCAGGATCATCCACCAAGTTATATTTCAGATAAAAATGATGTTGAGAAAACAAACACATAATAAATTTGGTGCTTCTTCAAGACTTAATGCATGTATTCAAAATTAGTGAGAAAATTCAATCATTGTAACAAACAATGGTGATTCAAAAATATATAACTTTATGCTTAAGATGTATTTCAATAAATAGTTTAGATTATTAAAAAGAGTAAAATAAAACCTTCTAAAAGAAATATTCTCTATAAACTATAATTTTTTTTAAAAAAATATACAATTGAGGAAACATTTCCAATGGGTCAGGAATCTAGTTATAATCTTTCAGTGGTATCTAGGAATACAGAATTGTAAGATAATCAAGTTAGTTTTTCTAGGGTCTTTTGGTGTGATAGAAAATGAACTGATTTGGGCATATATCCCCAGAACCTTTAAATGGACACAGCTCAAAAACATTCTGCACTTTCAAATGGAAAGAAGAGCCAAGACATAGAAGTAAGGAAGTTATTTCACACTTGTCCCAAGAATATTTCTAAGTTGTTTATAGATTATGTAAACTGAATATATCTGCTAGGCATAACTGACCACATTATAATAATAGTTTGAAAGATATTAATATTAGTTATGTTTAAATTAATACATGTTATCAGGAATAAACAAGCTTCTATATGCATGTATACATATAAGCATGTAAGTATAAGGAATCTGAAATGTATTTTAAAACCCTATGAGGTATGAAAATAAGATTTAATATAGCTCTATATTTTGTAAACTGATAAAAATTGATCCAGTAAATATGCTCTTATATATACCTATATTTTATGATGATGTAGTTGTAACTATATCATGATTATGATATAGGTACATGTGATTCTGATATGTGTGTGTGTGTGTGTGTGTGTGTGTGAGTGTGTGTAGGTGTGTGTGTGTGTGTGTGTGTGTGTATATATATATATATATATATATATATATATATATATATACACATGAGACAGAAATTACTAATCAGGTAAATCAAATGTAGCTTCATACTGATTTTGATATAACCAGAGATGTAAAATATTTTTTATATTTTTAGATGAATATAAAAAAATAAATAATAGATTTGATACATGAAAATTATAAAATTTAAATATTAATGTACTTAGATGAAGTTTATTGAAATATCACACCCATTCCTAGCATTTTGCACCAAAATTACAGAAACAATGTTTTTTGTTGTTCTTGTCCCAGGGGTTAACCTCCAGGGCACTTACCCACCAAGCCACATCCCCAGCCTTTTTTTATATTTTATTAGAGACAGGATCTCACTGAGTTGCTCAAGGCCTCATTAAGTTGCTGAGTCTGGGCTTGAACTCATGATCTTCCTGCCTCAGCCTCCTAAATCATTGGGATTATAGGCATGTACCACCATGCCTGGCCAAAAAATGATTTTTTGAGACAAATATTTCGCAGCCTAAAAAGCAACTTTTTTTTTTTTGAGTGTTGGGGATTTAACCCAGGGCTTATACATGACAGACAAGCCCTCTACTACTGAATTACATCCCAGCCCACAAAGCAAAAAATACTTACATCTGGCCCTATACAGAAAAAAATTAGCTGACACTTTTTGACACTATAATGTATGTGAAAATCTGATAAACACAAAAAAGCCTTTACTTACCTCATGTGATCATAAGGGAACATTCACCTACTCCCATCCTGAGCTTATCCATATTTCAAAAAGTAAGAGGAGAAAGGGAGCAAACAGATGGACCAAAGTGGGAGGAAGTAAATTTGACTCAAATAGATTTTTTTCTCTTTCAAAAAGCCTAAGAGTTTTTTTTGGAATAATTCATCTAAAAGGATGAGAAAAAAAGACAAAGGGAGGAAGAAAACCTCACTTGAGGATAAAATATTTGACTTTTAATATCTAAAGGAATGCAATTTAAGATTTCTGTGAATATGTCACTTGATAACAAATAATTTAAATAAATTAATTTTGAAAATAATTCAAGCTAGAATTCCAAGAATGTGAAATATATTTCACAATAAGAATCATGGGTCAATTAACTTGGCAGGAGTCAAAATTTCTTACATACAGACTTAAAAATTTACACAAGGCTATGTAGTTTCTTCAGAGATAGTTTTCTCGCTTTGTGAAGATCCTGCTGGCGAGGACACACCATAAGTCCTGGCAAAGGAAAATACGGTGAATAATCAATTTTTCAAGAACATGTAAATAAATAAAGGTATTATTTTACTTATCTCATAGACCAGAGGCTTAATTATTAACAATTTATCTGATCTAAAAAATGAAAATATTCAGCTAGAGCTGAACATTTTTTCTACTTTCAATATAAAATTTCAACTTTCACAGGTGTTAATGAAAGAGATGTAAGTATATGGAAAAGAAAATGGGGATTGAATTTTTATAAAGGTGAACAATAAAAAAGTATAAAGAAGCTGGGTGACTTGAAAGATGGTGATGAAATATGGAACATTTTCTTTATAACTTCTGATCAGTACTTTGATTAATAGACCTCTGTACTCATCAGATTAAACCAGTTTCCTTACTAGAATGCATATATAAATTTGTAGTCAGAATGACTAATTTGTTTTACTATATTTGAATAGCTTTGTTTATTACACTCAAAATTTACCTTAGAAACAAGCATGCATGGCATATTAAAACAGATATATTGTGTGTATCATAAAGCTGGAAGAAAAATATGCATTGCTAAAATTGTCAACCTTATATTATCTACAATCTTATGAATACTTAAACAAACATTCTCAGCTCATCTTTATTTAACAAGGTGATGTGACAGAAATAAAGCCACAGGTTAGGATTCTCCGGCAACTGTAGATCAGTGCATATGGTACATCATTACCAGGCTGATTTTAAT